>NW_015552570.1:184903-194153 GCF_001515605.1 Sinocyclocheilus anshuiensis
TACCCCTTTTAGCATTTTTCGGGCTTTGGGATGGGGCATATTTTTTGCCTTTGTAAACATAAATATGTTACAATACAACATGCAACATAAATTACAAGCGTTATATAATGTAATGTTTGTTTACATTGTTAATAAGAAGTTATGTCAACAGTACATCATCTATGATACAAAGATACAAATGCTTTGGTCATGAATAATGAATTGGCTGTACACTCATAAGTATACCAAGCAAAGCTAAAATATTATTCACACATTATGCCTTAATTCTGTTTTGTATTAAAGAATTGCAAAGTGCTACACGCATTTTTTGTTTATATTGTTGGATGGCAAGGGAAGAAAATCAGCCAATCACAGTGTGAATTTTATCTTTACACTGAATCTAAATTTATTAAAGCACCAGCGTCTCCTCAGCGGAGCAGAGCTCCCTCGCATTCAGAGAGATGTTAACACAGCTTCCTGTGGTGTGGAGTTGCATCATCCTCATCACACATCATATATATGAAGCATTACATAACCGTTAGTCTAGCTATGCAACCTCTCTGAGAGAGAACATGCACATATCTTGATCAGTGACATGCATTGATTGAGCTTCATGTTGTTTTCATTTTGAAAATTAAAGACCCTGCAAAATCATTTGTTTTGAGTGTGCTAGTATACTCCAGAAAGTTAACTAAACTTCACTTTTTTTCACACAGCTGAAAGTTAGATCTAAAATGCATAAAAAATCTAATCCATTAGATTTCATGGCATCTGTAAGCTTTTTGTGCACCATTCTGCCAGCGTGTTGTCTTTTTGCTGTAGGGCAAAAACTTTGTACCTGAGCAAATGTATTCCTGAAGTCTATGACAGAAACAACAGTCAGAAAGAAAGAACAGCAGCATTGTTTGGGTGGAGAGTATTTAATCAGAGATTACAGCTGGCAGTTTTTTCCCCAACAGAAAGCACAAGAACATGAGAACAAAGAAAGAATGATAGCAGGTGGTCCAATAAAACAATATGTCAGCATGTCGAAAACATAAATCAGAGAGGGGGCGATGTACCCTCCACGCGCAGCCCTGCCCCCACACGCTGCTCTGAAGACCCCCGGGGAACCCACCTCATCTCATACACATCCTCCATCCACACCAAACCTTCTCTCGCCCTTCCAGTAATGCTCTATTTGTACATTCAGGCTCAAAATTTAATTTTTCATGCACATGCCAATGGTGAGTAAATTCAGAAAATGCATTGGTTATATATTGGTTATACAGGTCATGAAAGTAAAGCATTATTGCATTATTTCGCATTATTTCCTTATTATTTCTAAAATATTTTGTCCCTTTGTCAAATGAAGCATTTAGAAGCTTTCCTCTTGTGAATCTGTGGCAAAAAGAACGTTATGTCACAGAACATCATATTTGATCATATTTTAGATCATCTATACAGTATATACTGTATACACACACACACACACACACACTACTGTTAAAAATGTTGGGGTCAGTAAGATGTTTTTTCAGCAAGGTCACAGTATATTTATCAAAAGTGACAATAAAAACATGATGTTACAAAAGATTTCTATTTCAAATAAATGCTGTTCTTTAAAACTTGGGTGTAGGATTAGACTAATTCATTATTATTATTATTTTTTTTTTTTACTTTATTATGTTATTGTAATTTATTTTATTGTATGTACACTACATAGTATTGTACTATTATGGCAACTTGCAACTGGCTATTACCTAGTAAATGTTGGATTTTCTTTAGAAATTAGAGCCCATTGAATGCATGTTTGGGTTGTTTTCGCTGTGTAAATGAACATGGATTCTCTTTACCTGATTTCTGCTGTCCCTCTCAGGTTCACACAGTTTGTTCATGGTACAGTATTCCTTTGTTTCAAAGTGTCGCTGCACGTTGGTTGCATATAGGAATGCTCCAGTCCATCTTTTTTGCATCCGATATCGATTGCGATACCTGTGGTTCAGTATTGGTTCAAAGCACCAAGGGAAGATATATTGATGCGTAATGTATTTTACCTGAGCAACAGTTTATTGAGCTTTTTCTTTTAACTGTTTTAAATTTCAGTTACTGTGCACGTTAAAAACAATTTATAGTCTTTTCTACTCCTGTGTTTGGTTCTAACAGATACCCGGTAACAAGTAACATGATTTAGAAACAACAATAAACTCGAGTAAGATAAAGTCATTTTATGCAAACATTTATCTACAAATCAAGTATAATAATGGGTCCACTGAATGATCTTGGAGAGAGTTTTACCGAGCTGACTATCGTAACTGAATGTGACCAGACAATGGAGAAAAACTGACAGTCGCAGCGGACAAAAGAGTTTACATGAACTTTAATGTAAAGCAGTGGTTATCAAACTTTTTTGGTCGCGGGCCTCCCCGGCGGGCGCGCCCCACACTTTGAGAACCACTGATGTAAAGACTTAAATATTCATCTGTACCTTACATTAAGCAATCATATGGATTCAGAAGACTTGGAATATAGTGCACAAAAACTAAATTGTACTTTATTGTGCTTTATAATGCTTTTATGCCTTTTGTGCGGCTTAATAGTAACACAGAATAATACGCACAATATCGGATTTAAATCGGCCCTGTCTGACTGATACCCGATCCGGCAAAGAATGGCAGTATCGGAGCTGATACCCATTATGAGTATCGAATCGACTCATCCCTAGTTGCATAGGTTGCGTAATGCTGCTTTTTACTTGAAAGCTGGCTTGCAGTCCCAGCTCCTCCTTTACTCTTTTTTTTTTCTTTTGTTCTGCTTTTGTTTCAAATTATATTTTTGGATCTAATCAAGTGCAAGATATCTGATATTCCAACCTAAAATGGTTCACCCACAGGGGTGTTTTATCATGTATGGTATGTGTTTATGTACAAAAGAGCTAAGAAAAGAGTGGGAAGTCCGAACCCCTATGTATGACTTTCTACAGGAAACACAGAGCCCATGAGAGCGCATTTGGACCAAGTGCCTGTTTGAATACCAGAGATGATTGATTCAGAAGTGACACGATGAAGCCAGAGAGCATTCCTGTCCTTCTCTCTCTTCATGAATAGCAGATGATATTGGTATGAAGGCTTGGTGGATGAAAGCAGTTGTTCTCTCCTGTTTGTGTCCCAGAGATTTCAGATCAGTACACATGTGTAGAGCAATACACCAATACACCAAGTGCACTTTTACTTTTTTGGGCACTTGTAGACTGTTTTATGCATATGTTTTAAACTGTTTAAACTTTATTATAAACTTTATTATTATTATTTTAAATTATTATAACTTTCTTTATTCTAATAAATTTCGTCAAGGTCCTCAGATTTTCATCATGTTCATTTGTAATATCAGTTTCATTTTGGAACGTTGTGTATAGAGCACTCCTAATTTTTAAATAATAATTAAATTATGAAAAAAAAATGAAACAAAATGTATTGAATCAAGTGTTGAAAGACAGATAGAAATGTTGTTCCAGTTGTACTTGTTGAATTTTTCAAGTATGTGTGTGAATTATATAAAGAGACTTTTTGTGCTGTGTGTGAGGGTGAATTTGTCTTGTTCTTGTCTTGGCATTCTTGCATGCCTCTGTTTTTTTCCTGAAGATATAGTGAGTTCACACACACATTGCCTTGGGCTTCCATTTCTATTTGCCAGCCGGCTAATCAGATTTCCCTTTATTAATCGTGCCAGATTTTTGCCCTCAATGTAATCCGTCTTTTCTCTTTTTGTCCCTTGAGGAACCAGGATGGAACATTTTGTGTCCCCTGCTTTTCCCACTCTTGGTTTCAGATCGCTCTATTTTTTCTTCTTCCAGCTATTCTTGTATTTTTCCAATGCTTCACTTTCTGGTCAAGCCTTCTGAGCATTTCCTATCTCCTACTCCTAATTTCCTGCTGGTCCTCTTTCCTATCTCAGTATCTCTCAGTGTTTCTCGGCATTGGACAGGCCTGGTGTTCTGTGTAGTGATCAGTTGAGAGACCCGTCACAGAGGATGTGCTGTGTACTGCAGAAGATTGTGACCAGACACCCACAACCCTCAAATCATGCTTTGGTGTGGCATAGTGGCTAAAGCTCAGGATGTTCTCAGGACATGCTGTAGAGTAACAATTCTCAGTACCCAATAGAGAATGATAGAGTTTCCTTCAGATTCAACAAGATGTGTCTTTATTCCACTTGCCTGCTGTAAACATGTCAACTTTAAATAACTTGCTCAGCAAGGTTCTCTTCAAGCTGATGTTCCACTGTGATATGTCCTATATAATGATTCTAAAAGAGCATTTATACCGTGTCTTATTAACCAGGAACAACACAATAAAGTGGCAGGCAATATATGTCTTCACCAGCCATGATATCAACAAGTGACAGGATTTTGCTGATTTCGTGCGTTTCTATTTTTATGAAATTAAGTCGCCTTTTCAGTATTTCCGACCAACCAGACTGGAGTTTTTAGATCCGATTTGAGTGCTGGATATTCTGAAACGAGGCTGTGTAAGCGGACTAGTGAGTGGATGTGTTTACCAATTTGGCATGATGACATTTAATGTCCCTATTGTTAGCAATGGCCTTTTTCAAGACAAGTAAAAGCTTAAAACATTTTAAGCTTTTACTTAACATTTTGGCACAGCACAATTCAGTCTTATGTAGTTTCTGTTGTCTGGGTGATATGTATGTATGTATATATATGTGTGTGTGTGTGTGTGTGTGTGTGCAGTATACACTACCAATAGTTTTGAACAGAATTGACAAAATAAAAGTATTAATTTCTATCATTTCATTTATCATCCCCTCCCCCGCTCCCAAAAAAAATGTTTATACTGACTCCAAGCTTTTGAATGGTATAGTGTAGCTTTTTATTTCAGATAAATGCTGATCTTTGGATCTTTCTGTTCATCAAAGAATCCTGAAAAAAATGTACTCAACTGTTTTAAATATTGATAATAATAATAAATGTTTCTTGAACAGCAAATCAGCATATTAGAATGATTTCTGAAGGATCATGTGACTGAAGACTGGAGTAATGATGCTGAAATTTAGCTTTGATCACAGGAATAAATTACATTTTGAAATATATTCAAATAGAAAGCAGTTATTTAAATAGTAAAAATATTTCACAATATTACTGCTCTTGCTGTGTTTTGGATCAAATAAATGCAGGCTTGGTGAGCAGAAGAGAATTCTTTAAAAAATGTAAAAAATCTTACTATTCAAACTTTTGACTGGTAGTGTATGTCAAAATGAAGATACTGTATATAATATATGTTTAGGATATAGATTAAGATCAAGCTGTATATTTATTTTATTTATTTATTTGTTTCGGCTATGTACGGTTGGACATGTGGTTCTCTGTGTATGAGTATATTCCTCTAAATGCTCTTTTTGCTCCCAGAAAATCTGATCCAAATTGGTCAAGACCTAAATAAACAGTCTAGAGGTGCCACAAGACAATCTGTTTAATCAGTAGACTGTAAGCTCTCAGACCTGCTACTGGACCACAGAAAACCAAAAGCTGAGGCAGTGCACCTTATTATTGCATCATATCAACTAGATCTGGTTATCAAAGACCTGGTAGGGGGGAAACATATGATAATCTACTAGTTATCTTGGGCATGTGTCTACAAGCAGATCTTAGAAGAGTTGGTGGGTCCTGACAGTATGACCACATGCAGGAAGTTAAAGTGCTGATGAGAGGTGATTGGCAGTTTTTTGAGTTCAAGACGCTTGTTTGGTATGACTACTGAATCCCAGCTCTGGGACCCTGCTGGAAAATATTCCATGTGTGTGTGGAAATTTCTGAGGCAGAGAGAATAACAGAAAGGGCAGCATAACAGGCTTTTGTAAAGGTCTGTTTTTGAATAATGAATCGTAAAACAGCTCACATTCACTTTTGTGGTTTCTTTATACAGCTTTAAGGCCATGTTGTGAGCTATGTAAATATGTTTCAGTGATGGGTTTATCTGCGTTTTTAGTGTTGATATTTGTAGCAGTGGAGCTATAACAGTAGAGACGGGTTTTAGGAATTTTTGTAGTCTGACTAGAATTAAGCTCTTTTAAAGCATCAGCACAGAGGCTTCTCAGGGAGACTGTTTTAGCTATCAAAATGTTAGCGTTAGCATGCTAAAACCCTCTGTGAGAAGTTGCATCACTAAATTCATTCCTGTTAAAGCACCACCACTACAGATATCAAAGCAGAACGTTTATAACAAATCCACTGACTTCAACAGTAAATATCAAGAACTATTACTGTAGGTTTTCACATTGTCTACTGTGACCTACAGTAGAGTCTTTTTATAATACGTTCAGTAAACCTGCATTTTATATAACTTCTGGTATAAATAGTGTGCTATTAGTCTAATTATTGAATATCAGTCATTCTATTGTAGGGCTGTGATCATATATCATGATCATATAATGCTTTTAATATGCCTTTGATGGACCCATAACCAGTCAACTATACAGGGTTTGAGTTTTCTTCCTGTGATAACCTGAACTTTGAGTGACTGTTATGGTAAGATCATTTCCTTCAGATCATTCCTTCATTCTAACTGTGTGAGCTCATTGTTATGGACTTCTGTCATTCCTGTGGAACTCCACGACACAGTCCAGGTCATCACAGCACACATTCCTTTCACACAACTGCTTATCTATTCTTTTATTTTGAATGTTGATGTACTCCGCTTGAAATTGAAGCTGAAACTTTATCATCCCTACAGATGTTTTTTTAATAGTTCATTTCACCTATAGCTTTAAGAAGTAATTTAGTTTCCTGTATTTTACTGCAAAAACCCTGCTTCTTACTTTATAACACATTGTATACATTATGTAATAAAACAATTGTTTTCAAGTAGTCTGTAACAGTGGTTCTCAACCTGGGGGCTGGAGCAAACTTTGAAGGGGCCTGCAGAATGACTTTAAATTACTAAATTGTTGTTGATTTATTCAAATAATCAAACCCTAAATTAAAATGCTTAAAACAATCCCTCAACAAGTAGTGTTTTTTATTGAAGAATGTATATCAATATTATTTTTAATAATAAAAAAGTTTGAAAAAAAAGCAACTTTGTCATATTACAATAGAAGTACTGGAAATATGACCTTTGAATATTATGTTGGACAACAGGAGGCCTTTAAATCAAAAAGATTGAGAACCAATGGTATAAACACACACACACACACACACACACACACACACACACACACTCTCATTCACCTTTCACCCTTCAACTTCCCATTACCAGTCCAACAAAGACTGGAGTCATTTTCAATCCTGTGCCTCATTATTCTGGTCAGAGGTCACCTGTGCTTGACCTCAGGGATCATTTTGTGACCTTTTTCAGGGGTTAACTGCTTTAGAATGGGTGAGATTGAAGTTAAATACTTGGGTTCTTAACTTCCACATTTAAAAAAAAGACATTTATTGTTTGTATTTTATTGTCAGCATATGTTTATTGTGTTTTTAAGCTGGATGCCCTGAATTATCATTGTAGTTCTTTCTGTTAGATAAAATAAGATTAGCAGATTAAGGAACATCGGTTGCACTTTATTTTACAGTATGTGCACTTATGTGATATAAGAGAACTACATGGGTTAAAGGGATATAGTTCACCCAAAAATGAAAATACTGTCATCATTCACTCACTATCAAATTGTTCCAAACCTTTATGAGTTTCTTTCTTATGTTGAGCTCAAAAGAAGATATTTTGAAAAATGTTTTGGTAACAGCTGGCCATTGACTTCCATAATACTATGGAAGTCAATGGCTACCGTCAACTGTTTGGTTACCAACTTCAAAATGTCTTCTTTTGTGTTCATCAGAAGAAAGAACATACATAGCTTTATTTTGTATTTTAATTTATTCACTAAAATTAGTTTGAGGTGAAACAATAATTGTTGGACCCCCTAGCTCTAATGAAAAGTTGTACTAGGTAATTATAATTGTCTTAGCTGTATTTAAGCCTGGATTTTTTCCCCCACATCTCGCCAGGGTTCTTTCGGTGTCCCTTTTTGCAGTTCTGTCTTACACAATAGATGTCATGCCACATTCAAGCGTATTAGTGCTACAGCACAACAACTAAGAAACATGTCTGTATATGTAGCACTCCTGTATGAAGATAGAGCAACTTGAGCTGAAAAGTGGAGCATGTGCTGCTGTAGTCTTTAAACCAAGTGTTGCATAACAGAGATTGAAAGTAAGTGGCTGGTAATCACACATATTCACACAGAGTTAGTGTCGCCCACTGCACACCCACTGTGTGGACACAGGCACAATGTGTTTTTCATTCTTTAGTCCTCTAATTTTCTGTCCCTTCTTTCTTTCTCTTTTTCTCTGCACTATCATTTGGAGCATCTGTCAGCCTCCATACAAACCCCAACCTGCAGCTTCATATATTCCTGTCCCCTGCAGACTGGTTGAGCACTCATGTCTGTTATTACTGAGGAAGTGCAGGACAGATCGGGCACAGGGGGTCGTTCTCATAAAATCTAAATCACTGCTGTCTTTCTCATGAGGGAATCAATCTGCCTAAATGTTGCATCTTATGATGTGTAAGTGTGTGAGAGAAAGATAATGTGGGTCCTGTGTGAAAGCATTTCCTTTTGCAACAGGAAGTTTGGACTCAAATGTTAATTTTGCTATATTTTTATTTAAAAATCTGCAGTTCACTTGTATCATGTATAGATATATAAAGCAGATGTATTTTTACCATGACAGGAATAAAATACATTTTAAAATATATTCATATAGAAAACAGTTGTTTTATATAAATAGTATAAATAGTCATAGTATTTCATAATATTACTATTTTTACTGTATTTTTGATCAAGTAAATACAGCCTCAGTGAACATAAATGACATTTTTCAAACATGAAATAAACTTTCCACATAAAAAAAGTTAACTTGATCGCAAACCTTATATCTATCTATCTATCTATCTATCTATATTCTCCTGGGACCCAGAAGAAAAAAAGGTTTTTGTGAATTTTGTATTTTTCATGTCACCATCAAACTTTGTATACAGATGATTCTCAACTATGTTATGAAAGATGTAACAGAATGATTTGATTTACCATTTTGCTAATTGCAATATGTGTAAAACTGCCATAAGAGGGTTTTCCCATTATATACAATGTATCTATACACTGTATCTAATTTACATATTAATATGAATAAAGAAGTGTAATAATGGAAGTAATAATTGGCAAAATTTTCATAATAGTATCTAATATTTCATAGGGATATTTAAATATAATTTCTTTC
>NW_015552570.1:197070-200380 GCF_001515605.1 Sinocyclocheilus anshuiensis
TAGAGCATCAGGACACTTCAGCAAACTACAAATGGGGCCACAAGATTACTTAAAATGATCTAAAATAAAACCAGCATTAAAATAAGCTTTAAAAAAAGAACCAGGGTCCACAGCTTTGAAGATCCTGGATATATGAGGTAGTTAAAAGTGTGATTTCAAGAATATTCATTTTACTAGTAATGCCAAGTTCTAAAATATTTTTTTCAGAGTAGAATCACAAGGGGTATTAATGATGTAATTTATATTGTGGAACAAATGTGAAAATATATCGAGTTTGTGTTAACCACGGTTCTTATTTCAGGTATTTAACTAAAAGCTACTATGGAAGTCAATGGCTACCGTCAACTGTTTGGTTACCAACTTCAAAATGTCTTCTTTTGTGTTCATCAGAAGAAAGAACATACATAGCTTTATTTTGTATTTTAATTTATTCACTAAAATTAGTTTGAGGTGAAACAATAATTGTTGGACCCCCTAGCTCTAATGAAAAGTTGTACTAGGTAATTATAATTGTCTTAGCTGTATTTAAGCCTGGATTTTTTCCCCCACATCTCGCCAGGGTTCTTTCGGTGTCCCTTTTTGCAGTTCTGTCTTACACAATAGATGTCATGCCACATTCAAGCGTATTAGTGCTACAGCACAACAACTAAGAAACATGTCTGTATATGTAGCACTCCTGTATGAAGATAGAGCAACTTGAGCTGAAAAGTGGAGCATGTGCTGCTGTAGTCTTTAAACCAAGTGTTGCATAACAGAGATTGAAAGTAAGTGGCTGGTAATCACACATATTCACACAGAGTTAGTGTCGCCCACTGCACACCCACTGTGTGGACACAGGCACAATGTGTTTTTCATTCTTTAGTCCTCAAATTTTCTGTCCCTTCTTTCTTTCTCTTTTTCTCTGCACTATCATTTGGAGCATCTGTCAGCCTCCATACAAACCCCAACCTGCAGCTTCATATATTCCTGTCCCCTGCAGACTGGTTGAGCACTCATGTCTGTTATTACTGAGGAAGTGCAGGACAGATCGGGCACAGGGGGTCGTTCTCATAAAATCTAAATCACTGCTGTCTTTCTCATGAGGGAATCAATCTGCCTAAATGTTGCATCTTATGATGTGTAAGTGTGTGAGAGAAAGATAATGTGGGTCCTGTGTGAAAGCATTTCCTTTTGCAACAGGAAGTTTGGACTCAAATGTTAATTTTGCTATATTTTTATTTAAAAATCTGCAGTTCACTTGTATCATGTATAGATATATAAAGCAGATGTATTTTTACCATGACAGGAATAAAATACATTTTAAAATATATTCATATAGAAAACAGTTGTTTTATATAAATAGTATAAATAGTCATAGTATTTCATAATATTACTATTTTTACTGTATTTTTGATCAAGTAAATACAGCCTCAGTGAACATAAATGACATTTTTCAAACATGAAATAAACTTTCCACATAAAAAAAGTTAACTTGATCGCAAACCTTATATCTATCTATCTATCTATCTATCTATATTCTCCTGGGACCCAGAAGAAAAAAAGGTTTTTGTGAATTTTGTATTTTTCATGTCACCATCAAACTTTGTATACAGATGATTCTCAACTATGTTATGAAAGATGTAACAGAATGATTTGATTTACCATTTTGCTAATTGCAATATGTGTAAAACTGCCATAAGAGGGTTTTCCCATTATATACAATGTATCTATACACTGTATCTAATTTACATATTAATATGAATAAAGAAGTGTAATAATGGAAGTAATAATTGGCAAAATTTTCATAATAGTATCTAATATTTCATAGGGATATTTAAATATAATTTCTTTCCCTATTCATTTGTTGTGTCTCCCAAAATGGTAATAAACATGCTTTTAGTCCCGGTGTCCTCATATGAGGACATGTATGAAATCAACCTCCTGTTTCATAACAGAAAGTCATATTTGATTTGATAATGCCAAGTTCTAAAATATTTTTTTCAGAGTAGAAATTAAAATCCTTACCCAGTAAATTATAAACCTCTGGAAAAGTAATGTAATTTTAAAAAGAATGGGATCCCTGAAGAACTTTCAGCTTATTTTTAAACACTTTGTCATTGCTAAAGATGTTCCAAAGGGAAACCAAATGAGAATCCTAGAGAGATGAGTAATAATATTGATATTTTGGTTTTAAAATAGTCTACTGACAATGGGAAGGGTGATTTGGGGGTTAAATATGACAGAGATTTTTCATGGCAGTTTTTTGTGAGATTCACCAGTTGAGCTGATTGGCAGTTAAAGATGACCAAAACATGATGAGAGAGAAACAGATAACAACAGAGAGCGAGAGATACGGAAAGGTTACATCCCTCATTCATGACCCAGACATCATTATCAAGTCCCCCAATGGAAATAGCTGACTCAGGAGATATCCCCTTCTTCACCACACAAATCAGTGTAACTCCGAAAGGGAGTTTGACAGAAATGTCAGAGGAACATTTTCCCTCACCTTTAAATGTCACTTCCTTCTCATTCCTGCAGACGCACTCACACAGACATTCAGCTGTAGATTTTAGGTTTTCGAAAGAAAGCTTTTGAACTCACTTTGATTTTTGTTGTTTTAACTTTGCTCTGTTAAGGTAGGTGGTGTGTTATAATGGGAAAAGTTTGTGTGTGATAAGATTTGATATGGTGAAGGCTGTTCTCTTCTGATATAAAGACGCTCTCTGTAATGAATCCAGGATTCCAGTCTAGGTGTCGCCTGTACATTGCGTCAGATGTCACAACAGTGTACGTCATCCTGCGATATCCAGGGTTTGTTTTCAGTACAGGCGCCTCGGCTCGTCCACATAATTTCTTTGATACCATGGGATTTACGTGTCTCTGTCTGAATGTTGTCTGAGAGGTCATCAAGTTTTTCAGTGAAATTAATGCAATGAAGAGATCATTATTGTTTTTCATTGAGATTACATTTTGAATTTACTTGGCTACAATGGTTGTTACACCAATGCCATATCAGAACAAAATTTTCTTCATGTATATACTGCATTTATTTGATGGCAAATGTAAATATAAACATATAAATAAATCTAAATTATTTGTATTACATGAAAATGTAAAAATATATATAATTTAGTCCTGTGATTGCCTAACTATTACTCATGTAAAAAAGTTGAAAACAATAGTTGTGCTGCCTAATATTTTTGTGAAAACCATGACACATTTTTTTCAGGATCCTTTGAATAGAAAGTTTAAAAGAATAGTGTTCATTTTAAAAAATAAAATAAAATCTTTTGTAACATTTGTATTTTTTGGTTAATTTAATGCATCC
>NW_015552570.1:200440-224649 GCF_001515605.1 Sinocyclocheilus anshuiensis
CATTTGTTGTGTCTCCCAAAATGTGTAATAAACATGATTTAAGTCCTGGTATCCTCTACAGTGGACATTAGGGATCCTCATTTTAACCGATTAACCGTTAACCGACCGTAAGAATTTTGACCGATTAATACAATCAGTTAAACGGTAACAAATCCTTTCAATTTAACAGTATTTAGAAAATAATAAGAATGAAAAATATAAGAAGCTATAGCTAAATAAACGACAAGCCAAAACGAATTCATTTAGGCTAAAACGAAACTGAAACCAAAGTTGGGTCTCTCATTCTAAACAAAATCAAATGTTTCCGTATTCGCGATGTATTTGAATGGCAAATTATTATTTATTATGTAGCCTAGGCTTCACTCGCGTTCCAATATCCACATGAAACAAAATGTTTTGCATAACATCACAGCGGTACGGTGATACCACTTAACGGCACAGATTTTACTAGTGTGATTTTTAGTGTTTTTTTCCATATGTTTGACTGACTGTATTTTATTATGATAATGAACAGGCTGCATTGTCAAGGTAGCAAAGCTTAACTGTGTGAGAGTATACGGCGCTGCCGCAATCAATCACTTGAATTTTTTCCTTCTAACAGTGGAAGCAACTACTCCTTTTAGTCTTAAAGATAATCGGAATTGTAAAAGGTTTGCCTTTATTCGTGTACACACATTCACAATAAAAAACAAATCTTAGTGCTTGTGTAAAATAAGCCTAAAGAAAAATAGGATGCCGCTTTCTGCCGTCTGTTTCCTTTCGCGCAGCACAAAAATGAACCGAAACTCTGCATACCTGGCACAGACACTTATCCTTTCTAATTTAATTCAATTCTAATTTAAAATAATCTTGTCGGTTAACGGTTAATAATTGGTTAACGAGCGTTGGTTGTCGGTTAGGAAGAATAACCGAAATGAACATCCCTAGTGGACATGAATGAAATTGATGTCCTGCTTCATAACAAAAAGTAATATTTAAAAAAAAAAATAATTATTTCTGAATAATAACTATTGTGTGAAAATTTAGTTCAGATGTTGTGAACTGTACATATAATTTGCTAACATTAGATTATGTATGTGGACCATCCAGCTTTCTAGATATTTTTATCTGCATCTGGCATTGAAAAAAAAATCAATTGATAACTAGACTGCACATTTTCTGATATATCTGTACTTTACCTCATGATATCACTAGCAGCCGTGTCTAAAATCTCTCCTCAGTGTAATCATTCAACACCCTGACTAAAGTGTGTTTATATGAGAGAGACAGATAAACACGCAGGATATAACCATGTTATATGTGCGCTGTACGCCTCAGGATGCTTCTCTCTCCTCAGCACTGCTGTAATGATGTTAGTGCTGTGTGCGGCTCCGTGGAAAAGCTCATTATGTGAATGTATGGCTTGTGTTTTCAGGCTTGATATTGATTGTGTTTATATGAGCTTTCACATGCTAATGGCTGTGTTTGCCCACTGTGATCACAGATAATGCTCACTCTCTGTCTGTATCACTGTACCTGCGGCTCTGCTCCAAATCCTAGTAAACTCCCTGCCTACACTCTTAAAAATAAAGGTGCTTCACGATGCCATAGAAGAACCTTTTTGTCTAAATGGTTCCATAAAGAACCTTTAACATCTGAAGAACCTTTCTGTTTCCCAAAAGGTTCTTTGTGGCGAAATAAGGTTCTTCAGATTACAAAAACGCAAGAAAGAGATGGTTCTTTAAAGAACCTTTGACTGAATGGTTCTTTGTGGAACCAAAAATGGTTCTTCTATGGCATCGCTTGAAGAACCTTTTGAAGCACCTTTATTTTTAAGAGTGTAGGCTCCCTACATTTATGGCACGCTCCTAAAATTTTCAGCATTTCCAAAAGGTTAGCAACAGTATTATACTGCCTTTGAAGATAACTCATTATGACCAAATTTTAAGGCAGAATTGGGGTAAGGCAATCCCAGAATGCTTTGCTAAAGGCTAGTGGAAAAATGTCATTTTATATTTTATTCCACTATCAATACAAATTACTGTTACTCCCAATAGTTTTGTGTGCTGTGTATTATTGTGTGGGGTGCAAAAATTATTTTAATAATTTACTATAGCAACTCCTGTGATTTAACCTTTGTCAGCATGAACACATCTTTACAGGGACCTGCCTATAGGTTTTGGAACAGAGCCTTTATTTCTCTGTCTGTCAGTCCCTCGGTGGCAGACAGTTCCTGTGCCTGTTCTTTGGTGTGAGACTGAATTATTAACTTCTGAAAAATCTCTGAACTCTGCTTCCTGCCTCCATCTGTCTGGAAGTAGGTCACAGCACACACACCTGTCACATCAGTGTCCACTCTTACACGCACTTGAGTCACCCCACAGTCGAGGTACACCGCTCACACTCATGTCAGAACCAGCACACACCCCCTGAGACCATCTGATAGATGCCCCACATGACATGACATGAATCCCCCTGCTGTGTACGATGTTCAACTGATCTGAGATCAGCTGTAAGCTCACATATGCTCCTTGTATACGTACTGTAGCAGTAACCGCACAGAAACTCATCTGCTCTGTCTCTCCATTCATACCTCCGTTCCTCTGGCAGGATGTTTGTTTACCTCTGCCTGTCTCTATGGTATTCAGAAAGGGCAAACTGGCTGATCTCAAGGGTTATTGGATTTCCTCTGAGAGAAAGAGAATGTGAGAGAGTTTTCTCCTTTCATTACTCTAGCCATATGTATCAAAGAGCTGCAGTTAGACACTCTGACTGCATGAGAGTCAGTTGTGGGCTATTAAACTATATAAAAAAATATACCAATATTAAATGAAAAACTGAAAGTTGAAGTACTAAAATGACTAAAAGTATAACTGTAATAAAATAAAAATAAGCTAAATAGAAATATTAAAAACAAAACTAATAACATTTTTAAAAGCACAGCAAAATAATTCAACTTAAAATAAAATTAACATAAAAACTGAAAATATAAAAATAAAACGCAAGTTGATCTAAAGCTATTGTTGTATGATTTGTGCATGGATTCTGTCACGTATGCATACTGTGAACACATTCATCATAGTGTCATGAATATGCTGTGTACTGTATGTACAATGATAAACTGTAGTACTCCAATATGAAAATACAATATTTTATTAGTTTATTTTTTTAGTTTAGTAAAATATTTATACATTGTACTTTAATTATATCGGTAACACTTTACAATGTGTCATTTGTTAACATTAGTTAATGTATTAACTACCGTGAACGAACAATGAACAGTACATTTATTACACTATTTATTAATCTCTGCTAATGTTAGTTAATAATAATACAGTTGTTCATTGTATGCTCGTGTTAGTTCACAGTGCATTAACTAATGTTAACAAACACAACTTTTGGTTTTAATAATGCATTAGTAAATGCTGAAATTAACATTAACAAAGATTAACAAATGCTGTAGAAGTATTGTTCATTCTTCGTTCATGTTAACTAATGTAGTTAACTAATGAACCTTATTATAAAGTGTTACCATTATATCATACTAAAATAACTTCTTAGATATGCTTTTTTTAATAATTTATTATTTTTTTACATTTTATTATTTCTTTAGATTTTACGCTGAAATATGACCCAGGTATTTCTTCATGAGATTCACCCAGAATCCCCTTGTAGAATATTAGGAATCTTAATCATTGCTTTGGAATATCAGACGATACAATATCATCCACGTGATGCTCAAATGAGATAAAACTGGGACAATCTGCTGAGTTCAGCGAAAACACACTGACACACACAGATGCTACAGTGACATTTCAAAGACTGCTTTTGTGTGAAGCCTTTAGATGAGAAGAGTGTGTATTTTGTGTTGTCGTTGTTATTAAGGTCATTGTTAGTCTGTAAAATGATTGCTGCATATCTAATGATGCTTGCATCAGAGCTGTTATTACATTTCAGTTTTCCTCTAGCAGTACATCAGAGTGCGGCTGCTCTAAATATTGATTCAGTTAAAGCGGTTATAGTAGCGCAAGCACAGTCACCCTGGCAACCCGGCATCATCTACGAATCTGTCAAGGTGCTCTAATACTTTTCCTGCCCCTCAGGTGCTGCATGCACACACACACATGTGCAGAAATGTGCAGGTAATGTATGATAACTGTGGAGCTGCTTTTGTTCTTAAAACCATCATTAGGGTGGGTTTGATGTGGGACGGGCTCTGCACTCCGCACATGAAAGCGGGGTCTGCTAATGCACTCAAAGCCCCCCTCGATCCCTCAGGACACACCCACACCCACTCAACCCTCAGCCCTTCACATGAAAGGCCAGAGCCCCGATCCTGTTTTCTGTCCTTGATTCCTCTTCCCCCCTCCATCCATTCAGCATCTTTGTGATTCACAGACACAGTGTTTCAGCATCTGTGCTGCAGCAGATCCATGTCAAAATTACTTTTGTTACATCTTGAAATTCTACATTCTGCCATGGGGCAGTGGTGGTAATATCGTGGTATTTTGATGTACACCACAGTAATGAATAACCACCACATTCATGTATGGTATTTACTCTGTATTCTAAGCTACTTTAAAAAATACTGTGGCATTACGTCCTTTGTAGTGTCCAAAAATATCCCAAATAGTAATACTGTGGTATTTTCTTTTGTGATTGTTGGCTTATACAGCATCCAGTACGTCCACACACACACACACACACACACACACCTTTCACCCCTTTACCAGCCCCCTCCAACCCTCCCATCATCACCATTACACACATCTTTGCAGTTCTGCTCATCATGTTTTCAGATCTCTATGTTCATTTGTATTCCAGCGGCATAAGGGTAGCACCCATCCAAAATCATCCCACAAATATTAAAGCAGAAGCTGCTTAATTAAAAGCATTTTTAATTGGGGATTAAAATGTGGAAAATCACCTAGATTTTAGGTTAATGTTAAGGAATATTTTAAAATGTTTAAAATATTAGGATGTTAAAATGTTTAAAAATTATGAAGAGGCACACATAAATATGCATGTTTGGGAACAGTTTTTTTTTTTTTTTTGAAAAATGAGCCTTTAATTGATCAGAAGTGACAGTAAAGACATTTAAATAAATGTTTTTTTACACTTTCTATTCATTAAAGTATCCTGAAAAAAAGATAATGGTTTCGACAAACATATTAAGCAGAATTAAGCATTAAAAATATTAAGCATTAATGCTTTTTAAGCATTGATGATAAGTGAATGATGAGAAATGTTTCTTGAGCAGCAAATTGGCATTTTAGAACAATTTCTGAAGGAACATGTGACATAAAATTCAAATTTACCATCACAGAAATAAATTACATTTTAAAATATATTAAATGAGAAAACAGGGATTTAAATTATAATAATATTTCACAATATTACAACTTTTACTGTATTTTTGATCAAATAAATGCAACTTTTTAAATTAAATACTCTTTAAACACTGTTTAAATGTCACCAAATCCATCAACTGTTGATGTCTTGTAGTTGCTACTGTATCTGTAGTTTCCACATTGATTTGGTCTACGGTAAACCATGATGTGTCTGCCTAAACCCAGACATATCCTATAATGTGTAATGCCTGTGAGACCATCTACATTTTAAAACATGCCCAGATGACGTCTTCACACGTTATAAAGTCCATATAATTTCCTCGCCCCACTTTCCCCAAAACTGGAGCTCTTATTGTAAACAGACATTATTATCTTGTGAAGTTGAGTTCTGTGATTATGAAGTCAGTATAAGCAGTATGTTTGGGATTACTGTGAAGTAGCGTCTGAAAATGGACTTATGTGGTTTAGACATAAGACCGGGCTGCCCTTTTTGTGTTTTTGTGTGTGTGGCTCTGGTCGAAATGCCTCATTCAGATGTAGTCATTACGTCCATGAATAACTAGTGAGGCAAGGTTGTGGACTGAGGTTATGATTGTGCCTTTAGTGTAAGTTCATCCGTTGTCACTCATTTTAATAGTAGTTTAGGTCACCAAACACTAGAGCCCGACCGATATATCGTTTTGCCAATATTATCGGCCGATATGAGCCTGTCGCCGATATATCGGTATCGGCGAATATGCCGCCGATATGAAATGTTTTTTACAGAACATATAATGCAGATAAAATGCTTGAAATCGTGTAATTACTTAGTTTGTCCAGCAGAGCACGCTTCATTGTTTGCTACTGGCGACCTGGATGAAACGCTTTAAAGCTTAAGTCAATGGAAAACCATTGAAACTTTGAACGGCCATATCTCCGTAACGGCGCGGCGAATCCGCACGAAATTCGGGGGATCTCTTCAGCTCAAGGAACCCGCTCGAACACGAATCGAGTGTACGTCTCGAGGCCCTCTTTCGAATGAGACCACCCCCGTGTGGATAGCCCCCGGGGTTTGGGAGTTACGGGTGGTTAAGTCAACACTTTCCCTTCAGTAAGGAGGTTTCTTGTTCAGGCAGCATTCACGCGTTGTCTTATTCGACCGTAAGTGTGCCCCATCTGCGCAACTGGAATTTAAAACTGGTTAGTGTCTTCTGCTAGTAATCAAAGCATTAAAAAACTATCTGAACTGATAAATAACAGATTGGAGATTAAAATAATAGTAGATTTGTCTCATTTTAAATGAATAATAAAAACTGAGATAAAAAATTTACTTAAGCCAGAATTTAAATGTTACTATGGTAAAATAAATATTCAAACCACGTGTGTTACAACTAACACCCCGTTACTTTGTGCATCGCACTCATCGCAAGTTTATTGTTAAATTGTTAAATGCCCTTGTCACCATTATAAGTGTTTGATCACCACATTTGAGTGATCATTGCAAAAAATGTGTTTATGTATATATATTCTGTTTATGTATATATTGTATTCTATATATAGTACCAGTCAAATGTTTGGACACACGAATGGGAAAGTGTCCAAACTTTTGACTGGTACTATACTATAATATACACAAAGAGTATCGGCCGATATATCGGTATCTGCCTTTTTTTTACTCCCTAATATCGGTATCGGCCCCAAAAAACCCATATCGGTCGGGCTCTACCAAACACCATTGTGAGTTTTGCTTCATCCACTGCTAAACTTCCACCTGAAGATATCTCAAGGCCCTCAGGGACAAGCCCTCATCAATCCATCCATTCATAAATTCTCCAAACCACTTGTCCTAAATAGGGCTGTGGGAAGCCTATCACCTTCAACCAGTGTAACGGAAAACTACATAGAGCAGGATGTTGCCTCAAACATGAGAAGAAAAGAAAAACGGCTGTGAGATGAAAACCGTTCCCCTCCCTCGTGCATTGTTGTCGTAAGCCAGTCTCTGACAGAGAAGAAAGAGAAAAGCAGGAGAATAGAGTGTCTGCCCTCATCTAAACTCCCTCTTTCAGCCTTTAGCTTCACCTGTTTAATGAGCATCACTGTCACTCATTTCTGAAGAGATGAAAGGGAGAGCCCTTCTAAAGCACTTACCATGATTTATTTATTTATTTATTTTGCTCTACTTTCCTAGAGAAGACCTATTTTAGTTTTTTGTAGGGTGCACCAGAAGCAGTCCTGACTCGCTTGATGCCATATGCAAGATAAGGCAATAAGACATGAGGAAAATAGTTTGTAGTTCTATGTATACGTGTAATGCATTTTTGTTTAGTGAGCAAGGACATATGGGTTACAGTATATATATATATGTATGTATGTGCAGCTAACCAATCAAAGCACATTTTGTATTTCGGAAGGAGGGGTTTCATTAAAACAGGAACTAAACAGGGCGTTGTAGACAGACTGGGAAGAGAGATGCCACAATAATGTAAAATATGTGCAAAATAATGTGCTTTTGGTATAAACATGTATGAAAACCTATTCTAGTACCAAATCAAGACTTTGTAAAATGGCATATAGGACCCTTTTAAGATAAAAATAATGTTTTTGTAATTTTTTTTTTTCAAAATCTGCTTTGCTCTAAAGGGGCATGATGCTTCTTGAGAAAAGTTGTACTATGGTAAAAACGAGTTTCACTGTTAAAACATCCCATAACACGTGTTTAAGGCACGTTTAAGCCTTGCTGCCTCATTCTAAAGCGCCTCTCCGTTTTTTCCCAAACATTCTTTCCTCAGAATGATGACGCATAGCCCGAATGAGTCCGCTGCGTTTTATCTCCATTTTAAAAATAACCAGTCGCAGTGTTCTTACATGCCCTCTTACCACAACCCTCTTGAGGCAGAGAGAAAGAGAGGTAGAGCGCTCAAGCTGCTGAGAACACCCAACGCATCTTAATCGGTACTTATATCACTGACACCGCAGCCGTTTCAATCCCTCTGTCTCCTTTTGGCCCATTAAGTCTTCTTTGAAGCAGCCTTGGGGCCAAAGCCGTGCCCTCAGATTGGAGGCTATTTAGTATGCTGCACACTGGTCTTTATCTAAAGAAGGAATACATAAAAATTCCAATGAATTTTCCAAGAGCTACTTTATTAACAGAACCTTGGCCTAACAGTGAACACTTTGAGCAAATTTGGGAAATTCAAGTTTGAATCTGGCATGCGTCCCTGTCTTTTTTTGTCACTACGCTGCTCTCAGTAAGAAGTGGTGAAATGCCAAAGCTAAAAGTATGGGTTGAGATCCTCACTATCCAAGGACATGCCGCTGTGTGTCAGACATTCAGACACTATCTGCCGTTAATTCACTCTTTATCAGTCTTGTGTCAGACTGAGATATAACTATAATCTGAAGATTTTAGCATTAGCACATTTCTGTATGCACACGTCAGTAATTTTATCATATATTCAGGTCATAGCTCATCATTGTTCCATATGTTTTAGTACACATAAACCCCCACCACAGCACGCGCACACACACACACACACACACACACACACACACACACACACACACACACACACACACTCTCACACACACACACACACACACACACACACACACACACACACACACACACACACACACACACACACACACACACACACACACACACACACACACACACACACACACTCTCTCTCACACTACAGAGAGCAAGGATTCTGCTAATGGTAGCCAGTTTTACATGATTTCTAGTTGGTCAAAGCCGACACTTAATGGTCTTTAGCTGTTGCAAGATAGTCTAGATAAGGGGTTTAAACTTTTTTAAATCAGGGACCACCAACTTTAATGATGACCCCCTTTTTAAAATGTAAATATAAACATACCTTAAAAAAGTACTATATTTAAAATAAAAAATTTTCATACTAAGTATATTTACTGATATACAAATTTTAATTAACTTTATTTGTTTTATTTTTACATTTCCTAATATTAAGCCTAAAATATGTTTTAATGTCACTATTGATGAGGATTGTATGATTTTTGAGTAATATTGGTCTTTAAAAGCAAGATATGTAAAGTGTAGCTGAAGTATACTTGCAATAGTTTCACTTTAGCACAATCAAATATACTTCAGTTTATCTTTAGTTGGACTTCAGCACTACATTACGTACAAAATTAGTTGTTCTAATTTAGCAGACTTTAAGTATACCAGTTTAGTATACTAAAAGTACAATTGCAGGCTATTTGTATTAAGTACATAAAATATGTAAATGTATTTATAGTATACTTAGCATGCATTTCAAATACATTTTAATAGATTTATTTTTCACTAGGGTACATCGTATGTAAAGACTAGTTTATACTGTGGGAGATGAAAATGTGATATTAAATGGGACTGTTGCTGTATTTTATATTATTGCTGAAGCCAAAATTAAAATATTATCTGAAGTGATTTTCAGTTCTGATTTCTTTGCATATAATTTTTTACCAATAAGGTCCTTTTAGTTAATGTAAAAATACACTTTAGCTCAGGTCCATTAAATAATATTAATGGATAGAATGTATTATCAGACAGATTGTGAGTTGGTAAGGCTGAGTTTGAATTGATAGACAGTCTTAATAAAGCTAGTTAGAGCTGTTAGACAGCCTTGAACCAGCAACAAATCAACAACAGCTTGATTATGTTAAACTGGAACTTTTTCCTGCAGGTCATTGGCAAGACTGGCCACTGTGACTTCAGTCTTAACCATTCTATTGTGATAATTCCAAGCCACTTTCTGCATTGATTTTAATCTATGGAAATCTGTCTAATACTTTTAAAATGTTTTATACAGAGCGGAGTTATTTTTGGTAGCTGAAAGCGTGATCAAATTAGACAAAATATTTAATAAACTAGCACGCAGGAAGCAGGGAGTACATGGAAGTTTTTGTATTTGAAAGTGCTGCAGGGTTTTGTGGATGCTGATTCCGTGGTGGCCTTGAAACACGGAGTGCTCAGATGAATCCTGGGTAACTGGATGTGCTTAGGTGCATGGTGCAGCACTAGTACCGCATTATTTTTAAGTACACCCGTTTGATCTTCACATACACCAGGCACAGCTCCTGCAGCGCCTGTGAGGTTTTCACAAAGAACTAGTAATACAGTAATTTTTCCGGGTCTTATGCAATATAAATGAGATTTGGTTGGAGGAAAGGTAGAAAGAGGACAAATGGAAAGAGAGAGAAGGAAGCAGAGCGAAATTACCTGGTAGGAACCATTGCGTGCAGCTCTAGAGACTAGTATGAGGACAGAAGATGTAGAACAATCCCACTCCTGCTTACATAACCAACATATATATACACCAACACCCTCAAGACATGGCCGCCTCGGGCTCCCAGTGACACACACTGCAGAGATTACAGAAGCAGAGAATGTGCTCTGTAACAACAGTGTCAGATGATGAAATGTGCTTGTGTTCACTGATGCACAAATTTTAAGGGTATTTTTGTTTCTAATTTTGTGTCTGTGGTGTTTTTGTAAGTAGAGAGTGGCGGTTCAAGTCAGGTCTCACTGGGGTTTGTGGGCGAGCGTGAGGAAAATCTGTCATATTTCACCCCAAAATCAAAACAGAAATATGACAAGTTAAGTAAGATTTTTTTGGGGGGGACCAGTAAGATTTCTTTGTGATTAACATGAATTTTGTGACAATTAAGTACGTTTTACACAAAATTATTAGTTTGTTTTTATTTTGATTTTACTCCTTTTTTTAGTAATTCTAATTAATCACAGTGGTGATTCTTATTACTGTAAATAAATGGATATGAAAATATTAATATAAATATGAGTATAATATAGATGGGTAACAAATCTCACTATTAACTAGTTGCTTATTGGCTTGCCTAATATTATCATATTAGCTGTTTATTAGTACTTATAAAGCACATATTCTGCATGGTCATGTTCTACATTCTTAATCCCACCCAATACTTAAACTTAACAATTACCTTACTAACTAATAATAAGCAGCAAATTAGGAGTTTATTTAGGCAAAAGTCATAGTTAATTGTTTGTTGATAGCGAGAATTGGATTGAATTAAACTTAAAATAAAGTGTGACCATATAAATGAATAATTATATATACACTGCTGTTCACAAATTTGGGGTCTGTAAATTTTTTTTAAATGTTTTTAAAACAGCTATTACTCCAGTCTTCAGTGTCACATGATCCTTCAGAAATCATTCTAATTTGCTTATTTGGTGCTCAAGAAACATTTCTTCTTAATATCAATGTTGAAAACAGTTGTGCTGCGTAATATTTCAGTAAAAACCATGACGCTTTTTTCAGGATCCTTTGATGAAAGTTTAGAAGAACAGCATTTATCTTAAATAGAATTTTTTTGTAATATACTTTTGAATAATTTAGTGCATCCTTGATGAAAAGTATTAATTTTATATAAAAAATTATACACTCCAAAATTCTATTGCATATTATATGTGCGGTTTTACGCTACACATGCTTTACATTAGGGGTCGACGGATTAGCGGCGCCGATATTATGCATTTTTATGGTTATCGGGATTGGTCATTTTCAAAACAGATTTGCCGATAAAATAATTTAAAAGCATTTAAAGAAAGTTTTTGTTATTCTGACATTTGACATTAATTTTCATTTTAACACCAGACATATATATCAGTTCAAAATATCGGTTATCGGTCTGCTTGAACTGTAAAAATAGAAATGGTCATCGGCCCTGAAAAAAACTTATTGACCCCTACTTTACAGATAATGTGCATTACACATCACAGTTGGTTTGTTTATTTATTTATTTATTGCATAATGCTGATCTGATTGTGGGAATATTATTTGTTATAAACTGTCACAATGAAAAAAAGGCATTACTTTCTTTATGCAAAACATAATTTCTTTCAATTATATTTATTTTTTTTTTATTTTGGAGTTAAATGTTCTTGACACGTTTTGTGAGATACTGAGGTAACTCCACAAACAAAGAACGCCTCCCCTTCCGTCTCGCATCTGGAGACTTAAAAACTGCTTGGTGATAGAATCAGATCACCCACTCCCTCTCTCCCTCGCTCCCTCCCGCTCTCCTTTTCTCCTCCCACTCTTTCTTCCTCTCAGTCTCTGTTTTCTGGAGATCAGATGTTGAGAAGAGCGCATGAGAGAGCAGCAGGAGAGAAATGCAGGCAGAGGAGAGAGTTACTTCAACATCCACTGAAGGATCTATAGTTCAGTTATTAAGTCTTAGAAAAGACGAAAGCATGGCAATGTTTACTTTAATCCAGAAATGAGCCCTTTATTTCACAGGGTTCATTTCTTGGCTGATTTTTAATCGTTTTTTAATCGCTCCATCCTCAGAGAGCACTCAAGTCACAAAAAGTGAAGAATTTTGTCTTGTAAACGCCAAAAAAAAAAAATCTGTTTAATCAGTTTGCTGTGAATAATTTGGAAAGAGCTTGGTTTTACATTTGGGAATCGTTCTACTGGTCTTCTGGGGTCAGTGCCCCTTCTCTTTCCTTGTGCACGGCTGCGAGAGGAACACAGTCAGGATGACAGAGATCGTGGTGACGGACTGTAATCTGAACTCGGTGTGTGAGCGCGTGGAGCAGCACTGCTGCGTGGACGATCCTTCAGCCATCAAAAGACACACCAACACCGGCGCCAAACTGTGGGGCCGTGTGCGCAGTAAACTGCTCCGACAAAAGGTCACTTGCTCTTTCATTCTCTCTCCATCTGTTACTTCCTCTCTCTACAGCTTCTGCTCTCATTCTCTCAGTCTGTTTCTGCCTGTATCCTGGTCTTAAACTGACTGAAAGTCACTGATTGAACCAGCACTTTATCATGCTGTCTGTTTATGGACATGAAATGCAGAATGTTGATCCTTTAAAATAATTTTTGTGTCTGGTATTTTTGCTGAAAGGTGTTTGCATCTTTGTAGCTGATCAGTTCTCTCTTGTACCTGCTTTCTTCACCTGTATATATTTTGTTCTTCAGAAGATGAGTACGTATTACAAAGTTACTGAACATGAAGCCGTTTAAATATATTTTGGGGGTAATTAATAGTAATACAAATATGTCTTTCCTCCTTCCTTTACTTTTATACATTGGTAGTTTGTTCACTCTCGTTTGATGAGTGTGTGTTGAGCATCGTTGGATGTTAGATGTTAGTTGGGCTGTAGTGTTTGTGTGTACTTGTTTATGCTACATTGTGCTTTATGTTAATTATTATGTTAAGGATAGTAAAACCTGAAATTTTTGACATTGTGGGGACTGGCCTGTGGTCCCCATGAGGGAAAAAAATATTAAAAATATTAAATTATGTTTATCTGAAAGCGTAACAATCCAAACAGGTTTTCTGTAAGGTGTAGGTTTAGGGATGGGTAAGGGATAGAAAATATTGTTTGGTCAGTATAAAACCGTGTGTGTGTGTGTGTGTGTGTGTGTGTGTGTGTGTGGGCTGGCTGCAGTTATAGGTTAATTATCACTTTAACCTGCTGTCCTCAGAGCCCCTGGCAAGTATCGCCCACCCACTGATGGAGGTCAATTAATCACACCTTTACTCTCACACACACCACTGAATAATCTTTTATTAATAATTACAACACCAGCATGCAATTGCAGAGGCTCTTATAGGACCAAAGTTGCTATGATCTGTAGCATGGTTTATAAATGAATCTATGAATCTTTATTAACTGAGGCAGAATCAAAATCCAATATTTTTCAGGAAAATGGAGGTTTTGATGGTGGAACTGCAGTCTCTTACTGTCACAGAGGTTGCGTTTACTTATTCAATTATTTAGAGTAAATTTGTGAAATATTATCACAATTAACCGTTTTCCATTTTAATATCTTTTAAAATGTAATTTATTCTTGTGATGACAAAGTTAAATTTTCAGCAGTCATTAATTCAGTCTTCAGTGTCATATGCTCTTTCAGAAATCTTTCTAATATGCTTATTTGCTGCTCAAGAAACATTTCTAAGTACTATCAATGTTAAGCTGCTTAATTGTGTGTGTGTGTGTGTGTGTGTGTGTGTGTGTAAACCGTGATACATTTTTTCATGATTCCATGGTGAATAAAAAGATCAAAAGAAAAGCATTTATGAAATTGAAATCTTTTGTAACATAAATGTGTTTACTGTCACTTTTGATTAGTTTAAGGCCCATTTGCAGAATAAAGTTTTGATTTCTTTAAGAAACTATTCTTACTCTTATTCTGACCTCAAACATTTGATCGGTAGTGTAAATCAAAATTTCACACCGCAAGAAACTTTGGGGACCCCTGCTATAGAGAGAAGGATTGTTCGTCAGTGTCATTTCTAATGGCACTGGTGTATGTCACATGATCTAATTCATTCTAGCTCAGTGTTGCTGAATGATTGTTCTGCTGTGATGAGATCAGTGCCTTCACACTCTGCATGTAACTGTGGGAGTAGGTGTGCAGCTGTGTGTGTGTGTTTGTGTTTGTGTGCCGATGTGAGTCGGCGAAATCTAGGTCTCTCCACGTGGGGTATTTGCCCTGCCAGCACTTTGAGCGGTAATTTATGTGCATAGTTTTTCTGGCTATAAGAACAAAGCATTTTAGCCTCTGCTGTATTTCTGTGTGTGTCTTCTGCCCAGTCAGGTCAATGCTCTTCCTGATCCACTGACACAGGACTGACTATAGAGACAGGTTACAGACAAAGACGCCTCACTGTGACTTTAGGATAATAGATTTTGTTATTAATACACAACAAAGCAAGACCCATGTCTTTCCATGTGCCAAGCACATGCTCTTTTGAAGTTCTCTGTCTTTTGCCTTGTCTTTCTCTGACTTCCTCTCCTTCTGTTGTTTCTGAAACATCATCTATATTAATTTGATCTGATAACATATTCCTTCATAGAAGGAATTCTGCCTGTAAATCACATACATGTACTGTCCAGACACACCCTGTCTTTGTCTTTGTCTTCCCACAGGTATTGACACATAAAGACTGTCTGTTAAATGTAGACACAGACAGTTACTCATATATGCTCATATTCAGACACAGGTGTAATAGAAACACACATAAATGCCACTTACCACCAATTACATTTATAAACAAACCTCATTTTGCACTTTAAAATGCGTTGAAACACACTCTCTCACAGATGGCCAATCTCATTGACTGAATATTGAATGAGTCTTTGTGGTCAAGAGAGTGTGTGTATTTATTTGTATGAGTGTGTTCCTTTGATATGGTCATGAATGATCCCAGTGTTGTCTTATGACCTGCTTATAATGTCTGACCTCCACAGACGCACTTTCATTTGATAAACGTAAATCTCAACAGAACACACCCCTCAGGCCAGAAACATAGGCTGTGTCCAAAATTGCCCCTTAAATCCTCTGTGAAAGGTATATAGTGCACTATTTGAGGAAACCATTTGGTAACCAGGAAACCAGGAGGCCATTTGGAGTGGTGTCCAAAACCATAGTGCACATTATTAAGTGTACGCATTCAATCCCAGAATGCACTGCAACCAAATGTACACTACTTATTTCTATTTCCTGCATTTTGCTGGAAGATGCCAACCATAGTCACTAGATTGACTGAGAATACATTTTTTGTAGAATTGTACACAATTTTGATACTGTGTTGGATCACCACTTAAAGGAGAAGTTCACTTCCAGAATAAAAAAAATCCTGATAATTTACTCACCCCCATGTCATCCAAGATGTTCATGTCTTTCTTTCTTCAGTCGAAAAGACATTAAGATTTTTGAGGAAAACATTCCAGGATTTTTGTCCATATGGTGAACTTCAATAGGAGCAAACAGGTTGAAGGTCCAAACTGCAGTTTCAATGCAGCTTCAAAGGGCTCTACATGATACCAGCCAATGAATTAGGGTCTTATCCAGCTAAACGATCAGTCATTTTCTAAGAAAAATACAAATTTATATACTTTTTAACCACAAATACTCGTCTTGCACTAGCTCGACCTCACGCATTACGTAATCATGCACACGTGACGTAGGCGGAAGTACCGACTCAGTGTTCACAAAGCGAATGTGCAAAGAAAGTCAAACGCCCTTTACCAAAAAAAAGGTAAAACAACAATGTTGGACGATTTTGAAGTTGGAGGAGAAAATCAGATGGAGTTTTTCGCCCTACCCTGCCTTTTTGAACCAAAGTACACAGATGAAGCCACACGTGTCTTTTCCAGCGTGATTACGTAATGCGTGAAGTCGCACATGTACATTACAGAGCTAGTGCAAGACAAGCATTTGTGGTTAAAATGTATATACATTTTTTTATTTATTTTTTTTTAAGTGACATCGTTTTGCTAGATAAGACCCTTATTCCTCGGCTGGGATCGTGTAGAGCCCTTTGAAGCTGCATTGAAACTGCAATTTGGACTTTCAACCCGTTGGCTCCCATTGAAGTCCACTATATGGAGAAAATTCCTGGAATGTTTTCCTCAAAAAACGTAATGTCTTTGCGACTGAAGAAAGAAAGAGATGAGCATCTTGGATGACATGGGGGTGAATAAATTATCAGGGAATTTTCATTCTGGAAATTAACTTCTTTAATGTAAATTCCAATGAAAAATCTTAGTCCTGAACCAAAACCAGTTGAGAATCACTGCTTTTTATGCAAGATCAAATGCAAATACTTTACCAACACATTGGAAATGTAATTAATTTGTACATACTGTACAGAATTAGATTTCATGGAATTCTTATATGTTCCACAGAAGAGAGAAATTCATACAGTTTTGGAACAGCATGGGGGTAAATGATGGGTAAATGATGACACTCCTTTAGTTTTAAGTTGAACTACCTCTATAACAAACCTCAATACTCAAAGAGCATATGCTGTTATGCTGTATTAAGTAAACTGTTGGCTGTAGTTGACCTGAAAGAGAAAACTGATTGTAAGAAGACCGCTCACACTAATGCTCACTATAGTGCCCCTTGTGGTGAAGCAGAAATTGTTCCTCCTTTCAAAGGAATGAAAGAACAGAAGGAGGGACGGTCTGTGTGAAAGAGATGTGTTATGCACAAGAAGAATATGTCCCCAGAGATGAACCCATCCTCAGCTGTAACTATCTTCTCTCCAGCCTATACTGCTCCAGGTTATAACATGCTAATGACTGGACTACTGATGAACCCTGCTCCTCTTTAAAGGCCTTTAAATGCCAGCTATATGCTAATGGATGCTTTTATCACCTACATAAATCTTCTGCTGCCAGTGTGAGGGCACCAGACCCCTATGAGGGGCTACTGAACCCCCACACGGCCTTGCTTATTGGGCTAATGAAGTGGAGGAGGATGATGGTGAGGTTCGTTACTGGACACAACAGCTGTTGACCTGTTTGGATTTCTTCTTTATACAGTTAAGTGCTGTGGCAATACCATGGTACTTTGATATATATCATGGCACTGGATGTTTCCGTATTACTTCGTTTTACAGTGTCCAGTGTACACGATTGTACTGTGTTAAATATACAGGTTATGCTTTTGGACTGTTTGTGTCTGATTCAGTCATTCTTTCACGTTTTGTTTCATGATAATTTGTCCAATTGGACCAAATGGGTCCATGAGGGATTGTGTTATTCATGGTTCTCTTTTAGCAGATGTTTAGTTTGATTTATGACACTGTCCTCTTTATGTTAACTGGCTTGCATTTATTAGCAACAGAGTCATTAGCATCCAACGGTAATGACAGTCTGTTAAAAATATATCTTATGCTTCATAACTTTCAGGGTATTTACGATAGCTGGATTTCTTGACTCATGGGGTTGTTGTTTTTAGTTTCTGTAGTTCTATTTTAAATTCTTTTCTTAGCAGTCACACAAGCAAAAACCTTTTGGACATATTTTGGACACTTACAAAAGCAATACCATGTTTTATAATTATACTTTTGTGTTTTTTGAAGAAACCTCACTTATAAAAATTTACTGTACTATAGTAATACCTGGGACTTTGATGTTACTGTAAATGGTACTTTGTGGTTCTTTCAAGAATACCATACTGCGCTCAAAGAAATGCTTTTTACCATAGTATATGTACTATAGGCTACATCATAATCATTCAGTACTATGGTATATATCAAAGTTCTATGGTATTACCACCAGTACTTCCATCACAAGGACGGTCACAAGTAGTGTTTTTACATATCTTATATGGAAGAGCTCTAAATATGTTTTACAAAAATGTGTATGATGATAGTAAAAGATGTGAGCATGACATTGATGACCATGTTTATGAATCAGCAGATTATTGGCATTTCCTGTGTGATTAAATTTACAGAAAGAGGCCCAGTCCAGCCCGGCAGGCCGAGCCTGTGACACCAGCCCAATGCATCAGAACACTACAGCAAACATCAGTCTGACCTCCACACCAACCTCTGAATACCACAGAAATTACAGATTTTTCCCATGCACACCACACACTGAGCAAACACATGTTTTCCTACAAATGCCAAGATTTCTCCAGAGTGAGAGCTGTAACTACTGGCCTCATGCTACAGAGAGATGTGTGAAGGGTAACGCTGGGTGTCTGGCTGTAGCGTGCCATATAGTCATGAAAAATAAGGTGATCAGGACATTATGAAACAGGGCTTGATATATTTTTTTTAACCACTCCACACCGATTGCTACTATAAAGAGTTTCCTACTAAAGGGATTGAAACATCTAGTTCTATTAGCTTTACTGATCTTCTGGAAGAAAACCCAGTGACTGTTGTGAAAGTGCAGCTGGCGACAAGGGAAAGACCGTGTGACAGCATGGAGAGACAGCTGACAGGAGGAAATAGACCCCAACGGGGCTGTTATGGGCTAGCTACCCATAGCAGCAGGCTCCGTCACCCTATTAGGGCACAAGAGCCACCTTATCTGGCTACGAAAAATTCAAATGGCGTGACATCTGGCAGATGGATGGAGCGCGGCTGAGCTTTGTCATCAGAGCCACATACGACCTGCTACCTTCCCCTCAAAATCTGAAAGAGTGGTATGGAGAAGATCCTGCCTGTTCCCTGTGTCAAGTACCTGCATCCCTAAGGCACATTCTATCAGGGTGCACTACAAGTCTTACCCAAGGGCGCTATACTTGGCGGCATAACCAAGTACTTAGAGAGCTGGCATCAGTACTGGAACAGAAACGAACCACCACAAACAACCTCCCACAAACATTGGCAGGAAAGGTTAACTTCACAAATTTCGTACCAGCTGGCCAACATCAAGAGAATCGTACAACACCTAAAGATGCAAGCTTCCTGCAATCAGCGCGGGATTGGAAATTGGAAGTGGACCTTAATAAGAAGCTTGTGTTTCCCCCAGAAATAGTGGCTACAACACTCCGGCCAGACATGGTCCTGTGGTCTCCAACAACAAAGCTGGTATATGTTGTCGAATTAACAGTACCATGGGAAGAGGGGGTTGAAGAGGCTTATGAGAGGAAAAAGAACAAATATTCCGACCTGGCAGCTGAAGCATCCCAGAACGGCTGGAAGACTAGCATCTTCCCAGTAGAGGTGGGATGCAGGGGTTTTGTTGCAACATCTACCACCAGTTTGCTGAGAAAAATAGGGGTGAAGGGTCGCTCTCTCCAACAGGCCATCAAGTCCATATCAAGTGCTGCTGAAAAAAGCAGTAACTGGCTCTGGATCAAGCGTAAGGACCCCATCTGGGCAGCAAGGTAGAGACAGATGGTATGCGGTCAGGCTTAGGCCCGACTCAGGGAGAAGGACGCCCCTGCCATGCAGAGCCCATCAGGGATATAGAGGGTATGGCATGGAGGGGGGTGTACCTGGGACGCTGGGTACACCGTTGAGCCTTTTGGAGACGTTGTGGGCTTCAATCAACGAAACGTCGATGAAGCAGGGTGCCCACCTGATGACCCCAATGACATACCTTACCCTCTTTTTAACCACTCCACACCGATTGCTACTATCAAGAGTTTCCTACTAAAGGGATTGAAACATCTAGTTCTATTAGCTTTACTGAGAGCTTGTTGAACAAAGCTGTTTGTCGTGTTTATTTGAGTGCTTTAGCCTGCATTGCTCCCTGTGGGTTTTTACAGTACAAATAAAGCGGCATAAATACAATGTATTGTATGTATTGTAAATAGGGATGTAACGATTCACTCAACTCATGATTCGATTCGATTCACGATTTTGATTTCGTAAATGTGAATGTGTTTACATTAACAATGTATTGTTAATGTAAACACAATAAAGTTGTGTTTTTGCTGTATTCGTGTGTGTTTTGCTCACAACATGAGTCACATTACATCTTCAGCCATGCGTTAAGCTTTATTATACAATACCAAGGCTCTTTATGTAAGGATGATGAGCACAGAGCTACACCAGTCACACAAAACTGCCTCCGTTCATTCATACACCTGACAGCACACTGGATGTTATACTGTATGAAAGATGGATTTGAGAAATGGTTTTCCTCTGATCCAATTCCATTTTCTGTTTTATGACTTTTTCATGACATTTGGTTCCAATATTGGTTGTTCAGTGCCTGGATACTTCTGCCCTTGCTGACAGATACTAAAATACTCTTGACAATGTTTTCTGCGCTCTTACTGAATCTACACTGCTGGGACAAAGAAATTGTTATGAGCTTGAAGTCTCATTATTTTATTTCCCTGTCCTTGCTGAATATTAATACACAACCATTCAAAAGTTTGAGGTTGGTATAAGAATTTTTATGTTTTTGAAAGAAGATTATTAAACTCACCAGTGGTGCACTTATTTGATTAAAATACAGCAAAACAGCCAATATTAAGTATTATCACAGTTGAAATTAACTTTTCTATTTTAATATATTCTAGAATGTAATTTATTCCTGTGATGCAAAGCTGAATTTTCAGCAGCCATTATATTACTTCAGTCTTCAGTTTCACAAGAAATCATTGAAATATGTTGAATATTTGCTTAAGAAACATTTATTCTTATCATTAGTTGTGCTGCTTAATATTTTTGTGGTATATATTTTTCAGGATTCTTTGATTAATAGAAAAATGAAAAGAACAATTTATTTGAAACTGAAATATTTTGTAATGTAACATTATAAATGTCTTTACTCTCATTAATTTAATGCATCCTTGCTAAATGAAAGTAGTTATTTCTTTCAACAATATTACACACCCCAAATTTTAAAACAGTAGTGTATATTTCAGAGAGCTAAACCATGGGAATAAAATATGACAATGCATCAGTCATTTCACTGTGTTTATGCAATTGTTTGATTGTCTCAAACAATGCAAGCTGTAAATGACTGCCATGGTACAATGGCTAAAAAATACACTATGGAATTCATTGCTAGGAAGAGAATAAGGGAATGTAAGAGAAAAAAAGGGATAGTGACAGGCTTTTAAACTCTACTTGAGGAATGTGAATTAAATATTTGATTTCTCTTTGATCAAACAAAGTGGTATAATTGCGACTGTGAGAGTGTTTCTTATCTGTTTGATGTATTTAAAGGATTCTCCAGCGATGTGTTCTAGAGAGAGCAGCGTGATTGGCCAATGAGGTCAGTGTAACCTAAGTCTGCTGAAAAATGTGCAGTCTATCAGTCAGTGGTTCCTAATGTATGTATGTATGTGTGTGTGTGTGTGTGTGTATAATCAGAGGAGTAGTGAGACTTTATATTCATCTTAACAAGGACTCGTGGGCTGCATGCGCCTGCTGTATTTGTAACAAATGCACTGGTATCATGCTCTCCCTCCCTTTGATTCTCGGTAAGGATCCTCTGAGCAGAGAGAGGCCAGCCAGAGAACACAGTGTTCTGCTCCGTACAGCAGCAGGCTGGCAGAACAGAGAGAGATGAGGGAGACGGGACATGCTGAATGAGAGAGAACAAGACGGCAGGAAAGAAGAGAACAGAATGGAAATCTGTATCTCCAAAGTTCAGTGCAGGATGTGTTTTATAGTGACTATAACATCATTTTGGAAATAAATATTTCTTAATACCGTAATAATACTATGTTTTTTCAGTGTGTATCATGGGAACACTATGGTTTTTTGGGCATGTGTTGTGATACCACATTTGTTTTACTGTGTTTCATGAAAACACATTGTTTCTAGGCATCTAGTGTGGTAATACCTTGTTTTTTAGACATGTACTATTGCAGTACCATTCAACGATTATGGTGCTGAATCACATGGTAATGCAATAGTACTTAATAAATATTCCGTACTTAAAATTGTACCAAGGTAGTTCAGTTATGTTTTATGATATTTGCATCGTACTTCCAAGAAACTTTTCAAAGCTTTTGGATCAGGACACATAAACCTCATTCTCAGGTCTGCACGAATGCTCTTAACTCAAAACATTTCAGAGCTGAGGAGCTTCTCTCTTTGTTTTGGTTGTGCAATCCCTGAGCGGCTAAATGAGGACATTGAAGATACAGTACTATTAGCCGAGTTTCCATCCAAAGTTGCGAATTTAACTTATGCGCAAAACTGGAATATCGCATAAAACATTTGCGAACAAGCATCGTTTCCATCCAACAAGTCAAAGAGAACAAAATCGTCACTTCCTGATAAACTGCCACTATAAATCACTAAGAAAAGTAGGAAAATATAATCATTTTCATATATAATAAATTACTTGCGCCTCAGAGCGAGCAGACGAAACACAATGAATGCGGTCATTGCTTTCGGAGGTGGATGTCTGCTGTTTGGGAACGCAGTCGTGTAAGACATTTCTGGGAGGCAATTATACAGAAATACTTTGATGACAGACTTTGCTTGTGCATTTCCGAATGACCATAACATTTCAGATGCTGTGGAATGAGATCGGTCCGCTGGTTAGTCAGGTTTTGCCGTCCCATAGCGCAAAGTCACATGACTTTTTTGATGCGCTTGGAGGAATTTGTTCGCAAAATGCATTTCCATCTCCCATTATTCGCATCAACCCTTTTTCGCCCAAGTTAAAAACCACCTCAAGCGAGCGTAAAAACTTTTTTGCGAATGAAGGGATTTTTATTCGAAATTTGGCGTTTCCATCATTCGTTTCTCATGCGATACTTCAAAATGCGCATTAAAATAGGGTAATGGAAACATAGCTATTGACTGGTGTCTTGAAGACGGTTGGCCAATGCTGAGAGTGATGAGAATAAGTTTCTTCTCTGACCTTCACCCCAGCCTTAACATGATCATCCAGTCTGGCTTATTGGGAAACAATTGAGTACGCTGTTAAAATAATCTCATAGACGTTCGTTTTGAGCTCTTTTATCCCAAACTTTGAGATTTCCCAGAGGAAATGAGAAGTGGTGTTTGTGGGGTGATGTGAGGTGAAATCCCTCAGGACATTTACTAAGAGTTTGGAGAAAAGCACTTGGACCGTTGAGGTGTCTACAAGGTGAGTCTTTGTAAGGGTAAGCCGTTTAGCTGTATTAAAGGATTTTCTAGACATATCATGGACCCGTTTGATTCCATACATTTTTTATAAAGTACTGTAAGAAGCACCAGAAGGTTAGAGAAGGGCTCAAGTAAGGGCATGTGTAGCATAGATATTTGGGATCTGTAAGGCTATTCACACTGCAGAAGAATATGGTTGTCAGTAATGTTTGGAGTGATAAATACTGTTATTTTCATTAACAGTTCGTAAAAAAGTGACAGGTACATTTGTTTTGACATGCGTATGAGTTAAAAATTTATCAGAGGGTCAATGAGTTGACTCTCACCTATATGTCCAGATCTTGTTAGTTATTCAAAAATACATTTATGATGATTTGAAAACACATCTTTTATGTTATTGAATAGTTTTACATAATTATAATTTATGATGATGCGTTATTTCTTAGAAAATTCTTAGAAAAGCAGTTGAGCAATTTTGTTAAGTCATTATAAACATTTTTGTCTGCCAAATCAAAGTATAGAACAGAATAAAACATTAAATATATAATTAAAAGAAGAATGTGTATA
>NW_015552570.1:224756-228544 GCF_001515605.1 Sinocyclocheilus anshuiensis
TATATATATATATATATAATAAAAAAGATATCATAGAGACCCCTGCAGCAGACCCTCATGTCTGTGTCAAGGTCAATACAGCTCTTACAATATCAGAAAATATCAATTTGATTTGGATTAACCTCAGAACCACAGTAAACACCAGACTCGCTTGCGTCCTCACGTCTGATCTCAAAATATCCATTTATTACCCTGTTAATTTGATTGGTGTAAACATGTCATATTGGTTTAGCCGTGGGATAATAACAAGGCTGCAGCATTCCATAAATATCCGATAAGAATCTCATTATAGCCCTAATATGTGTATAAACAACATCAGTATGATGATTGCCCACTAATTGTATTGAGAGAATTGATTTTAGTGATACAAGCTAATGCAGTTTTATGTGCTTGACGGACCTTGTCAGACGTTCTCAACCTAAAAAAAAAAGCTACTCAACCTACGCATGTTTTCCTGTAAATGTTAATTTTATGGCTGATTTGTCAGCATGTGTGCTGTTTGTGTTCCCTCATGCATAAGACAACTTCATGTTGATTGTCAGTGAAGTTTAATTAAATGCATATGCACAGGAATTGCTTTGGATTGAGTCTTAATGTGGAGTAGTTGATTTCTAACGGTGATCAGTAACTGGATTCAGATGTGGTCCAGACGGTCCGATTTGTTTATTATTGTGTCTCTTACCTTTGGGTTTGATTGACAGATTAGTTTAAAGGGGTCATATGATGCTTTTTTAAAGATCATTATTTTGTGTATTTGGTGTAACAGAATATGTTGATCAGAATTACCTTCTCTCCTAGGTTCACGAAACGGTCGTCCATAAAATGCATTGCTGTTCTGTTGTAAGTAACCTTAAAGATTCCTAAATGCATCTACTTTCGGAAGGCCAAATAAAGTGCTTTTGCTTTCACCTAGAAACACACAGCGTCTCCCTGACATGGCTGCTTCAACACTAACTGCGGTTACTGAAACCACGCCTTCTTTCTTTGCGTGAACATTTGGGCGGCATTATACTAATATTGCCACATAGTGAGGTAGATATGTGGGGGCGTGTTAGAATGAGCCGTTTTAGGGGGGCGTGGCAGAGTCTTAACTTTGATAAAGAATATCTCTTTGGTTTTGAGACTTTAGTCTTTGCAACTTCAGGGATCTTATCTATGCACAATCAGCTTGTAACACTCCAAAGAGAAAGGAAAACTTTAAATCGCATCATATTACCCCTTTAAGAGTGGGGAGAGTCCTCCCTAGATAGCCCTTCCCATCATCCATCTAGTCTGTGGCATGTAGCATGGGAAACTGGTGTGTATGTGAGAGAGAGTGTAACTAAGTCTGCTCTCCTTAGAGAGTTGTGTGTTAATGGAAACAGCACAGATTTTGTCTAGAGTGCTTTTCCTTATATGTTCACAGGACAGTAGCCTGAAAGTACCTAAATATCATAGCGTGAGTTCTTATGAATTATGGGTAATACTAAACACTCTAAATGGCCTGATCTCTGAATATAACAGTTTTGTCACTGTCACATCCAGCTCACTGAAGTAGTGATTCTTACTTTGATTCATGTTGTGTTTATAGTGCTGTGTTTCAGTGAAGACCGTTTTCATTATAGAGCTGTATTCAGGTTTGATTCATCTGTGCTGGGCTCCTGCTCTCATGCAGCAGTGTAATACAGTTAACTTTACGGTCTAGATATATAATAACAAGGGAAGAAATCTACTGTGAGTTTCTCAGGGTTTTTTTATAGAAAGGACTGCCTGGGAATTTTTAGATAGAATAGCAAAATGATTTTGCGTCATCTATATCAAAAAAAGAGGGGAGGGTGGGGGAGAGGAAATAGAAATAAGCAGCTGTTGTAGGTTTAAAATGTTCACATAAAGAGTTGGCATGTAGAAACAGACATACTATATAGCAAATCTCAACTGCTTGATTGCTTGTATCATCGCAGAAAGTAAACTATATTATCACCTAGCTCTAATCACCTAAATGCAGCTGTAAGGCATTAAGAAATACTGAACTTTTAGCATACTGGTTTTTAAGCTGCTTTTTGAAACAGCGTGTATTGTGAAGAGAGCTATACCAATAAATACATTTGAAATTTAACATACAACGCAGGTGTTTACTGATATATTGCTCAAAATATTGCATCATAAACCTGAAATACCCTGATGCACCCTGATACTGTACTGAAATACTGAAAACTGTGGCTGTTCTGAGCCTCAGGCCTTTTTCATTCTGGAGGCAATTTATTGGTATTCATTGTTGAAATATTTTTCTTAATTTAATAATAATCCAGCACTCTTGGTCTGCTGTGGTCTCTCAGCACTAACCTTTGACCTATGACAATACTCTCTGAGGCCATAGTGTTTGCATTGTACTGAGCAGCAATAATTGCATCATAACTTTCTGTGCTAACGATGAAGTAATTCTCACACTCATTTCTCTCTGTCTCTTTACAGCTGGACCCACAGACTGTGCAGTCCAAAAACTGGCATATGGACGTCATAGAAATGAATGGGGTACTAATTTATTTCCCATCAAACATATTGATACTTTTTGCATTATTGCCCTACACACATATCTCATTTATGGTTATTTTTCAGATTAAAGTGGAGTTTTCCATGAAGTTTACCAGTCGGGACTTAAGTTTGAAGCGGACGCCATCTAAGAAACAGAGCGGCGTGTTTGGGGTCAAAATCAGTGTGGTAACAAAGTGAGTGAAATCTCAAGCCTTAAAGTTGACATGTTTTCTGAATGCATGTTATTGAACCTATTGTGAATGATTCATCCATGCATTTGTTTCTTCTTCTTTTTTTGACCTTGTAAAGTATAGCCTAAATGAAATTAAAAATTAAATTGAAAAGGAACTGGATGTTACAATTACGACAAAAAATCTATTATGTCAGTTTCACCACGACTTTAAACACTCAAAATATACTGCATAAAAACACTACATCATTGTGGTGGATTTAGCCTTACTGAACAGCAATATTTGTCAAAGCCTGCACAGTTTCTCACGTACAGTACATTAACTTTGCCTGTTGTTGTTCCTCAGGCGCGAACGCTCCAAAGTGCCTTACATTGTGAGGCAGTGCATTGAGGAGGTGGAGAAGAGAGGGATTGATGAAGTGGGCATTTACAGGATCTCTGGAGTGGCCACAGACATCCAGGCCCTCAAAGCTGCGTTTGACGCCAGTAAGAGACTCTTAAGCAATTACACTTCACACACTCGTCCAACTACTATACATCGTGTGCATAATTATTAGGCACGTTGATATTCTGATGATATTTTTTTTCCAAGCACATTTTACCAATTCCAAACCACATCAATCTTAATAAATATATAGTTCAGTCATGAAACTCTAGATGGCGCAGGCTGATGGGTTGTTAACGTAACCGATGATATTCAGAGAGTTAAACGACTTGGCACAAGCTGATTGGTTCATGCTGCATATGCAGCCAATGAGCTTACTGCCTTGCATTTATATGGCTGGTTAGCATTCACTTGAGATTACTGTAGCGCGCTTTCAGAGATCTCTGAAACCCTTCACCTTCCCCAGCTCCACCTGTATAGATCTGCTACGGGTTATTTTATATGCTATTTGTGCAGCAGCAGTATGTCTTAAATACTCACGGCACCGTATCGCCGTATGCATTGGCAGTAATAATCTACAACTACAGCAATAACCAACAGTAGCAGCAATTCAGCAGCAGTGTAGCAGATCTGTTCCGCCAAGACCAAACTAACATTGTCATATCCATCACCATGCTAAAATCTTCAGAGAGTTGTCATGAT
>NW_015552570.1:228562-234401 GCF_001515605.1 Sinocyclocheilus anshuiensis
AAAAATTATTAAATCCCCATGAGAAATATTCAAAACTAATGCAATAGAGAAATTGCAAAGTTAAGACATCACCATTGGACAGCAAAATGCTCACTGAGTCAGCGGATCAGAAAAAAACAGGTGGAGAAGAAAAGACAAACGTTAACTGTAAAAGATTTAAGAATTAATGTGAAGAATTAGGTGTAAAGCCATCAGGAAACGTTTAGTCTCCAGCGCCACCATTTTCCAGAACTCCTTCCTGGAGTCTCCAGAATTACAAGGTGTCAGGTTCTCAGAGACTTTGCTTGGGTAAAAAATCCTAAAAAAATGACCCTCACTTAATAAGAATAACATGCTGAAGTATTGTGAAATACATTAAGACAAATTTTTAATAGGCTTTATCGACATATAAGTTGCGAGTGACTCTTGAAGGACCAGCACCACTTCTTCTTGTATCACTTTTCTGGCAGTAAGTTTTAGGAGCTCATTTTTAGTCAATTCTGCAAGACAGACTTTTCAGGATATGGGGTGGAATAAAAATTAGCTCCTAAAACTTACTGCCAGATTCTGGAAGATAAATTCTTCAAACAGTGGTACAAGAGGATGTGGTGCTGGTCCTTCAAAAGTCACTCACATTCACATTACTTCTTAAATCTTTTACAGTTAACGTTTGTCTTTTCTTCTCCACCTGTTTTTTTCTGATCTGCTGACCCAGTGAGCATTTTGCTGTCCAGTGGTCATGTCTTAACTTTGCAATTTCTCTATTGCATTAGTTTTTTTAATATTTCTCATGGGGATTTAATAATTTTTTGACTTTTCAGTCTGAGTTAAACCTCTTTTTTGGCTCATTTTATCTGTAAAAGAAAACATGCCTAATAATTCTGCACACCTGGATATGAGTTTTTCACTTCCAGCCTTCATGGACAATTATATATCATTTATGCTTGGAAAACAAATATCATCAGAATATCAACGTGCCTAATAATAATGCACACGGTGTATATGCAAAAGTGCAAAATGAGCCTTTATTTTTTATTTTGTGATTCCTTGCGGTCAGATTGGCTGGGAAGCCAATTTGCGAGGCGGCAATTTACATCAGCATTGCACACAGTAGTGAGATTTTCCTCCATTCGTTTATTCTTACTACATCTTATACAGTATTTTGCTTTGATTTCCCATCAGTCTCTGGTTATGTGAGTCAGTGGAAGCCTGTGTCTTGAGTCTAAAAGCAGCAGCAGTATTGTGGGAAAGGCCATGCAGAGGTCTGACCCCTTCCAGCTGTCAGCTGGCTCAATAAACACACACGAGTCTGTAGGGACTATCCAGAGCTGTACCTTCATGTCTTGCTGACTGTTATGTCATATATCATGCCGGAAGCTTATTACTCAGCCTGCATGAGCATTTATTATGATGGCAAATCATTTACTCTTTCTCTCTGTCTCTCTTTCTCAGATACCAAAGATATCCTGGTGATGTTGAGTGACATGGACATTAATGCCATAGCAGGGACACTGAAATTGTATTTCAGGGAGCTGCCAGAACCTCTTCTCACAGACCGGCTGTACCCGGCCTTCATGGAGGGCATTGGTATGACCTTTCACACTTAAAACTACATCACCGTGTGATTAGTAGCAGAGTCATTTAGAATTAAGGTGATTGAGGTGTAATAACACTCCTCTTCGTCAAACTCTTTATCACAGCTCTCTCAGATCCTGCAGCAAAAGAAAACTGCATGATGCATCTGCTGCGGTCGCTACCAGACCCAAATCTCATCACATTCCTCACCCTACTGGAACACCTGAAGAGGTAAACACACACACACACACATGTGGGGTTTCCATGTTTTATGGACATAATGACTTATAATTTATACTGTACAAACTTTATATTCTATCTCTTACCCCTACCCCTAAACACAACCCTCACAGAAAACATTCTGCATTTTTACATTTTCAAAAAACATTTTTTCGTATGATTTCTTTATTATTAGTATGTTTTCTTAATGGGAACCAAACAGTGTCCCAATGAGATCAAACATTTTGGGTATTACTATCCTTGCGGGGACATTTAGACATTTATTTGATTAACAATACAGCAAAACAGCAATTTTGTGAAATATCTTAATGTTTTAAAAAGTAATTTATTACATACATTTAAAATTTGAAATGTAATTCCTGCGATGGCAAAGCTGAATTTTCAGCTGTCATTATTTTAGTTTTCAAAGTCACATGATCCTTCAGAAATCAGTCTAATATGCCGATTTGCTGATTTATTGTCAATTATATGGTACTAAATTTTTTATTGCGTTTCTTATCAATGTTAAAAACAGTTTTTGCTGCCTAATATTTTTGTGGAAATTATTTGATAAATAGAAACCCTAGCCCTAGCTTTTTTTTCTTTTTTTGAAAACTTAATGGTTTCCACAGAAATATTAAGCAGTGAAAACAACCGTTTTCTTTCTATCTTGAAATATTTCTTGAGCACCAAATCATTATATCAGAATGATTTCTGAAGGATCATGTGACACTAAAGACTGAAGTAATGGCTGCTGATTAATTCCAGCTTTTTTCCAGGAATAAATTACATTTTAAAATATATTAAAATGAAGGGAAGACAGGACTAACTTGTTGTTGACAGTGACTCTTTAAAGCCGGCAGCTTCACATGAACATCAGTTCAGTCACCATCATAAATATACCCACGGTTCTGTTTTATTTTAGCTCGTGTGAAACTGCTGTGGCAATTCACACGAATCTCTCTGAAACGTCAGTAATTAGCCAGCAAGGCCTCGGGTTTATAAACACTGTCACAAATAATCTTTCTGGAGGCCTTATTGCCAACTCTAACTGCCGCCCATTAACACATCACATACACAGCACATGCTGGATTGAGTTAACAACACTGCTCACTGTGGACACCCGCTGGCCAACTCTATACATCACACACATTCTAATAAACTTGATGATTGTTTAATAAGATGTGATTCAGTTCTGTATTGGTGTTTGTTTCCTCTCATTTCAGGGTGGCAGAGAAGGAGCCGGTCAATAAGATGTCTCTGCATAATTTGGCCACAGTGTTTGGCCCCACTCTGCTGAGACCGTCGGAGTCAGAGAGCAGTAAGGCCCACATCACGCTGGCCTCTGACATCTGGTCACATGATGTCATGGCACAGGTCAGTCCTGGCTTACATACTCACTGCTCACTCAGTGGAAAGGACTCTTTCCCAGCATGGATATATCATATATCACCATAATGGGCTGTGGTTTGGTGTGTTTGACAGTTTGAAGATGCACATCAGCGCTCATCGTGATGCTGATGTGCTCTGTGATTATTCCATCATCTTGATTTCCATACTGTCATAACATACTGACCTCAGGCGGAGAGCACAGTCCTGGGCATCTTCAGTTCACTCTGTATTTATGCGCTCATGTGTTGGCATGTTTATTGTTTGAGTGGATCTGAAGAGACTCTTTGACTGTTGATGTTGACTGTTGTGGTTTGTTCATGATATATCAGAAACGTCTTAACCAGCCATAACATGAGCTGTTTCCATGGTTAACCCATTTTTCTGTCCACACTAAAAGCACAAATGCTGTGAGAAACAACACAAGACAATCAGAAGTCTTGTACCCACCCTTTTATTTATTACATTTTTTTTTTACATCTAAACTTAAATGATTGCAGTACATGAACCCCTTGGGCATAATTTTGGTATATTTTGAAAGAAGACACTTGGGAGTTTTGTGTGTGTGTGTGTGTGTGTGTGTGTGTGTGTGTGTGTGTGTGTGTGTGTGTGTGTGTGTGTGTGTGAAAGATACACACACACACAAGCTATTTTGGATAAAACTCCCAAGTGTATATAACTTTGGAGCTCACATTTTCTAATTCTTAATAATAAAAAATAATAATATATATTAATAATGTGGAACTTATACACTCTTAACAACAACAATAATAATAATAATAATTGTATTAATACAACTACTACTATTAATTCAGTGCTTTCTTGCGCTCAATAATGATCGTTATTGTCATTGTTATTATTTATAGTAGGGCCGGGAAAATAAATTCTGAGATTCTGAGATTTTCCGAATGCATCGCGATTCTTTCTTGAATCGATTCTGAGCTTAGTTTTGAACAGCAGATGGCACTGCATGCTTTAGAAACGGCCGTACTCTGCTTGTTTCCAAATCCTTACACACCCTTGAACCTAAAATAATTATTCATAAAATTCGAAAAGGTTGAAGCGAATTACAAAGGTGTTCACACTTCACAGTTGCTGTGTTTACGTTAATCTCGCGTCATAAAAGCATTCTGAGCTGAGGTGAAATTACATGACTCAGCCGAACGCACAAGCGTTCTTTAGCACTCTTCTTCATGAGCATTTGAGTGTGCGGATAAAAACTAGATTAGAGCGCCATCTGCTGTTAAAATCTAAGCTCAGAATCAATTCCAGAGGAATCGCGATGCATTCTGAAAATCTATGAATCGATCCACGAATCGATTCTGCATCGATTTATCGTCCCAGCCCTAATTTATAGTTTGGAGCTCATATACTCTTAGTCTTAATATTACTACTATTACTACTAATAATAATAACAATAATTGTATTATTACTGCTGCTACTACTACAATAATAATAATTATTATTATTATTGTTGTTGTTGTTGTTATTATAATAAATAATGTGGCCTCTGGTTAGGACACAATGTTTTTCTCATTCCCTCTTCTTCAGTCACTACTAAAGGCCTGTTCACACCAAAGATGATAAATCAAGCGTAGTGTTAGTTCTGGCAGGTCACGTTAGTCAAGCTCGCATCAGCTGACCTTCAGCTGATCCCCATCTACCTATGGGAATACGACACTTATCTAAGCATTCATATATAAGGTCCCTCAGTATTATCAGCAGTTAATTACCCTTCTCCATCCCCAACTCCTCCTCTGTCAGTCGGGATTCAGCCTTCTGATTCTCCTTGAATCAGACTAATTCTAAAATGTGTACATAAAATGATTGAACTTTAACAATATCTGCAATTAATTTATGTTAGTTCTGTTCTGTTTACTGTTCTGGTTATTGCTGCTCTCCCTGCTCTCATCCATGCTAGGCTGCATGGAGGCGCAGGGAGTTCTTGCCCAGAACAGAACCATACCGCCAATCCAAACTGTATGCTAATTGTCAATCATCTTTGACGATAGTGGTCCTGACAGAACTATAAAGATAAAGATAAAGAAGTTATACTTCTAAATATCGTTCTCAATAAAGGCCTGTTCGCACCAAAGACGATAACTATAAAGATAAAGATGTTATACTATATCAATATTAAAGAATAGCAGAGACCACACCACAGCAATAACGATAAAGGCACAGAGAAACGATATTGACACTTTCAGATTGATTTTTTTCCAGCTGATGAACAATAAAAACAATGACACCAAAACCAGCTCGAGAATTTAAAGCGACAGACGAGCGTGTGCTTATAAACAGAAGATATGTGACCCTGGACCACAAAGCCAGTGGTCAGTTTTTGTTAATTGAGATTTATACATAATCTGAAAGCTGAATAAATAAGCTTTCCATTGATGCATGGTTTGTTAGGATAGGACAATATTTGGCCGAGATACAACTATTTGAAAATCTGGAATCTGAGGGTGAGAAAATCGCCTTTAAAGTTGTCCAAATTAAGTTCTTAGCAATGCATAATGTTTGACTAATAGGGGTGGTATGCTAAATTTATATACCAAAAATTGAAGTATTCCACTGTATTGCATAGATAGGTATAACATATAACGGAATAAGCCAAATACAAGTCTTCATGATCTCTCTCACACACACACACACACACACACACACACACACACAC
>NW_015552570.1:235534-242987 GCF_001515605.1 Sinocyclocheilus anshuiensis
GCCAAATACAAGTCTTCATGATCTCTCTCACACACACACACACACACACACACACACACACACACACACACCTGTTTGCTGTAGGCTACACACAGTACAACCCTCTTTCCTTAGCTCAAGTATGCAAACCTCTTTGCCACATGCACTGAAAAAATGTATTACATTGAAAGTAAAATTTTCAAATGAAAATGGCAACATGATCGTTTTATACAGTTTGTTAAAACGTTCATATGTGCTTCATTTTCGCTGGAGGAAACAGCTGTAGTGTGAGGAGGGGTGAACGCAGTGATATAGCCCCCTAAAAATGGCCTAGTGACGCCCATGCTTCTAACATAGATCTTGCATGTTCTGTGCTAAAAAAGTAGTAGTTTCCCTTTTTTTTTTTGTTGTTCAGACTAAACTCACAGTGTCTTTCATGCAGGAGTTAGAGCACCATCCAGTGGTGTGGGTGAATAATGCTGACAGTTTGACAGATGGTTAGTGTGTGGATCCCTGTAAATCCTCCTCTCTCTTCACAGGTTCAGGTTTTGCTGTACTACCTGCAGCATCCACCCATATCCTTCGCTGAGCTGAAGAAGAACACACTCTATTTCTCAACTGACGTCTAACCCCAACAACAGACTCCCTTCCTCTCAAACATTGTCTTTTTTGTGTACAAAGCCAACGGTCCAGCGGGGGGACAGTGAGAGACTGTGGCCACTCTCCCCTGCGTTTGTTGTCTCCAGTCATGTTCATGTGTAAAGGGAGCTTACGCTTCACTCCAGCGCGGAGAAGAGCTGCAGCGAGAGGAGGACCATCTCGAGCGAGCCCAGGATTCAGCATCACCTTATACAGACGTTGCACTCATCACACACGTGTCCTGCCAAACACAAACACACGTCTTACCACGTCAGGCACCTCGTTTACCGTCCCGTCCGAAGGTTCATGTCTTGGGATGTTGGTTGGTCTGAGTTGCAGATGCATGCTGGGATGTCTGCATCCGTTGTGGCATCTCCTCTAAAGCTCAGTTCAGTGATCCCAGAGCTGGAAATCAACTGCAATTGCTCTCTTTCCGAAGAGACGTTCCAGTAAACATCAGCATTTACATGTTTTAGAAATATTATTTGTTTTGTTTTGTTTCATAAGCTTTTGTGCATGTGATAACGAGGATAGTGAGCTGTGAGTGTGTGTGTGAGAGAGAAAGAGCAAATACATTTGTTTAAGATACATATTTCATGCTGGGAGTGTTTCCTTCTGGGCAAAGCATTGAAATCCCAGACCTTCCTTGTCCAAGTACATCCAGGCCAAAAATCGCCCTATTTATTATGAATATATACTGTTAGTTGTGCCTGTACAGTTCAGTACACTTTGAGACTCTGTGGAGTCCTTCATTTGCGATTTTTGGTCTATTTTTTATTTGTTTTAACTTCCTTTCAGTATAGACTTGATTATACTGTAGAAGAGAGAAACTAACAGTTAAATCAGCCAGCTTTTGGGACAAGTCGTGGTATACAATGTAGTGAGATTATACTTGGAAAAATGCAAAACTATGTCTTGATTTGGAGAAAAATCATCTCCTGTCATCTTTGCAAGTTGAAGTGTCTGGTGATACTTCAGTTTATTCTGTAGAAAGATCTGTGTTATTTGCCCTTTTTTGCATGTTCAGCTTGTCAGATAAAAAGTGGCAGGATAACACAAAGATTCATTTTCTTCTTTGTATTTTGATTTTATTTAAGGATTATTATTATTATTATTTTTACTCCACTGCTGAAGACCACTGGCAGAGCGGAGGGAAAAGTGAAACTTTTCTTCTATAAAGCCAGTGACATGTACTTCATAAGCACTGTTAGATTGCAGACTATTTGATATTTTATTATAAAAGGAAATTCAAAATTGGTGTATTTTATTTCTGTTGGAAAGATATTGAGTATAGTGTATTAACAAGGGTAAATGTTGATGTGACCTTTTTTTCCCCCGTTTTTAGTAAAATAAATAAAAGTACATTGAGCACAGAAAGTTTTTGTTTTATTAAAAGGTCTGCTTGAAGTCAAATATCTTAAATATGCTTATGTGGGGTGGCTTTACAGGTGTGAATTGTTGGGTAGAAGAAAAAGGCACAGTAATCAATGCATAGGTGTACAAACGGATATAGCATGACATATGAAAAGCATATACAAAGCCAGGTACCGTATGGCCACATGCTCAAGCAATGCTACATTACATACACAGCTTTATCACAAAGCTATCAAACTTTTTCAGCATGATTATGCTTCTGTGTGAGGTCCAAACAGAAATGATTTACTGAAAGATCTGGACTGGCCTGCACAAAACCTGGACCTGAACCCGACTGCACACCTTTGGGATGAATTAAAGGAGCGAGTCCGATCCCATCATTCAGTGGCAGAGCTTGACCCCACCGATGGGAGCAAGTCCCTATACATCCATGATCCAATGTCTCATTAAATGCTCAGTAACCACATTTGGTGTTGGTGTATTTTAGTAAAAAGGATTTCATTAGTTCAAATAATTATCAAATAGCTTGCACTTAAACTTTTGCTTTAAACACACAGGGGCTAGTTGTCACATGGGGAAGTTGTCACGAGGACTGTATCTAAAAAGGGATTTTAAATCAATAGTTCACTTACACAAATGTGTGTTTCCTCTAGCAGTGGTTGTGTATGCTGCTTTCAAACATCCAGATCTAAACCTTCTTGAATTAGAATCATGTTTGTCAGTCATTTAGTCCATTAAACTAAAATTACAATATATATCATGTTTTGTTTAGGGTATGGGGTAACAAGTGAACACAATAATACCACACTTAATGGTCTACTATATAATGAAGACGAGGATAAGGATATACAGTATATATTTTGTCATATAAATGTCAGTTTGGGGAGAGGTGTCACATGTATTTATGATGATACAGTATATTCTATGAATAATTTTGCTGCCCTTACAAAATAGGTATTCTTGAAGTTCATTTTTTTTTAAATAAACTTACATAAAGTTCAAGTATATTTTCCAAGTATACTTGATGTAGTAAGTATGTTCATTTCAATGTACAGTACTAGTAGCATACTTGTAAGTGTACTATTTCAATACTTGGGACATTTAGGGCCTTACAATACTTTGTTATAAATACTGAACTTAACAGCTAGCCAGTGTAGAGATGATAAAGGAAAGGAGAGGACGTGACGTGTGGTGTCCCATACTCAGAATTTGTGCTCTGCATTTCACCCATACAAGTGCACACACAGACACACCGTAAACACCAGTGCCTTGCTCAAGGCCCAGGGTCTCACCTCGGTCATGGTATTGAGGGTGGAAGAGAGCGCTGGATATACACTCCCCCACCTACAATCCCCGCCGGTACCAAGACTCAAACCCACAACCTTTGGGTTACAAGTCCAACTCTCTAACCATCAGGCCAGGCCTGCCCCCCTAAAACTGAGGTGATGTAGGAACTCAAGCAGCTGCATTTTGATCTGTAGCTTGTTTATTGAAGATGCAGGATAACCACATAGTAGTGCATTACAATAATCCAGTCCAGAGGTCATGAATGCATTAACTAGCTTTTCAGCCTCAGAAACAGATGACTTGTTCCGTATCTTGGCAATGTTTCTAAAGGCCAATTCACACCATGCCGACAAACGGCAACAGTCATGTTCGTCGTGTTTTGTCAGACAGGTGTGTATCTCTGTTGGTGTCTGTTGACTTGTTTTCAACGATTGAATGTGTTGAATCTGTGTTTGTGGGTCTTGGACCGTCTGAAAAGTGACGTAGCCTACTGTATTCTGTCAGCTGTCGGTGTTGGTCAGAGTCTGTCAGTGCGTGGTGTGAATTGGCCTTAAGATGCAAGAAGGCTGTTTTTATAACACGTGGAATGTGATTTTTTTCATTCACTAAATAAACTGACATTAATTAACATGTATAACTGACATTTTTGATAACAGAAACCAGACATGACAAGACAGAAAAAACGTGGTAAAATATCACAATGAAATGTTGCTCAGTTAGGTTATTATTCAGTTTTTAGTTAGCCTAGTTCTTGTATGTTATGATCACATTTTTAATGTTGTAGAGTTCATTTTCAGCAATATTCCGTGTAAAGTCAATGCAACATGTTGTAAGAGTTGTACAAATTGTGTTTGAAATACGAGTTGTGTTTGAATTTTACTCTTAGTGTAGGCTATATGTTTTATATGTTGTTGAATATGTTTGTTTGTTGTTTGATAATAAACAATACATATATGTGTGTGCGCACACGTTTTTGTGATCTATATGAGGACACAAATTTGTATAATGACATAGGTATTACAACGAGAAGGTGGTTTATGAGGACATTTTGAGTGTCCCCGTATTTCAAAAGGCTTATAAATCATTCAGAATGAGTTGTTTTGAAAATCTAAAAATGCAGAAAGTTTCATGTAAGGGGTAGGGTTCGGTGTAGGGTTGGTGTAGGGCAATATAAAATACAGTTTGTACAGTATAAAACCATTACGCCTATGGAATATCCCCACAATTCACAAAAGCAAACCTGTGTGTGTGTCTGTGTGTTTTTTTTTTATAATTTCTAATTAAGATACACATTATCTTTTTTTTAATAATCAAAGATGATTATAAAGATAATCAAAAGATTTTATAATCAAAGATGATCATATACTCCAGCCTGGAGTATGATCTCAAAATATTTATTGGTATATATCTTTCAAATAACATTATATTAACTAAAAAAGGGGGGAAAGTCAATGAAGAAAAGAAACACATCTGGGAAAGGCAGTTTACCTGAATTCACCCTATAATTTTAATTATACCTCTTTTTAGTTACTTTTTAGAAGTATACAAATAGCACAACTGAATAAATTTGTTTTTGTAAAGGTTGTTTTGTTTTATAATTCTTTGCTTACATTTTGTGAGGCTGTTTACTGGTTGTTTCAGGCAGCTTATTTCTAATAGCAAAAGTTGGCATGTCTAATAGAAAATGTTACAATGTTTACAAGAGACAGACAGACAGACAGACAGACAGCAGCGCTCACGTGCTCTCAGTCTAGCACGTGCCGCTCAGTAAACGACACGATCTCAACAAACAGTAGCGCGTGCCTGACCCTTGTGACCTTGCGACGACCTCGGTCAAGCGTGGGCCAGGGGTTCATCGCCCCAGACAGACCACATTCCTGTCTGGAGTCTGCTATAAATAGCTCGGGGTGAAGATGGGTGACGCACACCTTCCTCAAACCGGACATGATGCAGTCCTCCTCTCTGGCCGAGCGCGAGAAGAGCATCCCCGCAGCTGACGGCTGTTTCCTGATGTGGCGGGACTACATGGACCTCCGCAGGACCCTGTCGCAGCTGCTGGAGCATCGCGACGGAGCACAAGCCGCAGATGTCCGCGAGACGCCCGCGGAGGGTTTCATGAGAGCCGGCTCCAGCAGCAGCGTCTCCAGCACCTCCGCCTCCTCCAGCCGCGACCTGCGGACCCCGCGGGACTCCTGTGGATTCTGCCGACAAAACGGAGAGACGCCGGTAGTGTACATGAGTCACAGACTGAAAGCCCGAGACGGACGGATCCTCTGCCCGATCCTGAGGAGCTACGTGTGTCCGTTCTGCTCCGCCACCGGAGACTGGGCGCACACCCGCCACTACTGTCCGCGGAGAAACGCACCGGAGACCGGCGACGCGTGAATCAGTGGACTCTGTCAACACTGTACGTCTGTGTTTCGACGTTTGTTGTGAAAATGTGTTCAAAAAAGTTGTTTACATGTTAAAAACGTGGTTGAAACGTGTTTTTATGGTTCATTTCAAAATAAACATATTTTTCTAGTGCATCAAAACAGGTTTTGTTATTTGAATTGTATTTAAATCCGTTCCTCGTTGATATGATTTGGCATTTAGTTGACAGTCATATAATAATAATTTGTCCAAATCAATACTTAATCCAAATTTAATGCATTGAAAAACAACAAAATCAACACCTGCTGAATTGTACAATTTTAGGTTTACAAATGTTACAAATTTAACAGGCTTCAGTTTAACATCTGATGTGAATAAACAGGTTACTTTACAATTTGTGCATCAGTTTAAGAAAAGAATTGTCTCTTGATTCCATCTGTCAATTTAACAAGTTAAGGAAAACTTTTCAGGTATTTGACTTCTTTGATTTTAAAAACATGATAAAATAGTTTGAAAGTTAAACTGATATTAAAGAAGGAAATTTTACTCTCTGAAGTAATATTATTATTATTTTATTTTTATGAGAATAATTTGGCCATGCTGATTGCACTAAGCACCGTAGGTGGTGCTATAAACCAACGGTATGTTATGCGCCATACAAACTAGTGAAGAAGAAGAGCATGCGGTGGTGCGGGAAACATGAACACGGTAAATGTTTGTACTTGTGTGTGTCGTTGAACGTTAAATATTTATATATTGAGCAGATACCGGGACAGTTGATGCTTTTAGAAGCTGCTGTCAAATCGTGTCGAAGTTACTTTGATAGATACGATGTGGTGGTGGCTGGTTTTCAGGTAGTTTACAGATCCTTTATTAGACAAATGTCAAATATAAACAATTTCTCAACATTACTGAGCAATTGTTAATTAGTTTGTTTTCTAGTTCTCTTTACTTCGTAATTAACTCCACATTTATAGATATGTAAAAGAAAGATACTAAAGACATCATACGTAATGTAACGTAGAATAAACAGGTTACTTTACAATTTGTGCATCAGTTTAAGAAAAGAATTGTCTCTTGATTCCATCTGTCAATTTAACAAGTTAAGGAAAACTTTTCAGGTATTTGACTTCTTTGATTTTAAAAACATGATAAAATAGTTTGAAAGTTAAACTGATATTAAAGAAGGAAATTTTACTCTCTGAAGTAATATTATTATTATTTTATTTTTATGAGAATAATTTGGCCATGCTGATTGCACTAAGCACCGTAGGTGGTGCTATAAACCAACGGTATGTTATGCGCCATACAAACTAGTGAAGAAGAAGAGCATGCGGTGGTGCGGGAAACATGAACACGGTAAATGTTTGTACTTGTGTGTGTCGTTGAACGTTAAATATTTATATATTGAGCAGATACCGGGACAGTTGATGCTTTTAGAAGCTGCTGTCAAATCGTGTCGAAGTTACTTTGATAGATACGATGTGGTGGTTGCTGGTTTTCAGGTAGTTTACAGATCCTTTATTAGACAAATGTCAAATATAAACAATTTCTCAACATTACTGAGCAATTGTTAATTAGTTTGTTTTCTAGTTCTCTTTACTTCGTAATTAACTCCACATTTATAGATATGTAAAAGAAAGATGTAATGTAACGTAATGAAATAATTACAGATCCCCCAGACAAGCTTGCAAAGTTTAAAATCATGTACAGCAAATATATCTGAAACGTGTGTGTGTGTGTGTGTGTGTGTGTGTGTGTGTGTGTGTGTGTGTGTGTGTGTGTGTGTACAGGTTTATAT
>NW_015552570.1:243149-251473 GCF_001515605.1 Sinocyclocheilus anshuiensis
GTTTGTGTGTGTGTGTGTGTGTGTGTGTGTGTGTGTGTGTGTGTGTGTGTGTGTGTGTGTGTGTGTGTTTAGTTTTCTGGTGCATTATGGGCTCATCTCTGCTTTCTGTTGCTGAGCAGCTTTTGAAAGACCTTCAGAGAACTTACTCGGAGACAAACCAGAGTAGGTTTAAAACTCACACACTCACTGATGTCTTGGCAGCTGGATGAAGCCATTGGGGGATGAAACATTAAGTAACATTTGCAGCTGAAAAGCAGAAAAACTACTAATCATCCTGCAGTTATCTCATCAGTCTTCACAGACAAACTCACACTGTACAATGGGCTCCAGAAATCTCTGATCACTAGTGAAAATGTGCATATATTGTGAACATTATATTAGTACTATTTAATACCAATTGTACTAACTAGAACTATTTTTTGTAGTTTTTAATGTTAGAGATGTTTAGCTTCAATAATGTCAAGCATGAATTTGGATAGTATACATAGGGTTAGTGGTCTGATACTGATATATGTATATTGTGCTTAAGTAGAAGCAAGAACATTCTATTATGATTCTAATTTACACTGTTAAAATAGCAGGATTTTCTGCTATTTATACTACTTATTGCAAATAGTGGCAATTCTCTGCACCTCAGTATTGTAGTACATTATAAAACGGTATGCAATAATAACGTATTTAGTGTAAATTATAACTTATTAACTTGTATAACTTCAAATTATTAAATGAATGCCACCTTTATTGGGACAATAAAGCCGTCCCTACACCTACCCTAACCCTACTCAATGCTTTATTTTCAACGTTTTGATTATTTCCTTAATTTTTATTGAAAATAAATGGCTTTCTGATGTGATATGAGATTTGAAAAGGGAGGGGAAAAGTTCGACAAAAGGCGGGTTTGAACTCAAAAACATGACGGCGCACGCTTTACCATCTATGCCACTGGAGCTGACTTTTTACAGCCATCTTCTGTAGTGTTGACTAGGCCAATCTCACATTGGTGGGCAAAGTTAGTGTAAATAGCCTTTGCCGACAAGGCACTTAATGACACTCCATAAAGATTTTCAAAGTGTTCTGCTGTTCTTGGGCATTTGGACTAGGGCTGCACGATAAATCGAAATGGAATCGAGATCGCGATTCGACAGAAGCTGCGATTGACATCTTTCAGTGAAGCACGGTTCTGTGATCAGCAGTAAATCTCCATCCAAAGGCCAGAGGGCGCTCTCGCGCTGAAACTCCAAATACGCCTCGCAGAAGAAACCCATGGGCTTTACTAACAAAATGCGCATGACAATCGCATTCGATTAATCGTGCTGCCCTAATTTGCACCCCATGTGTCCCATACAAACATTTGAACAACAGATATTTAGTGATTAACAGTTTAATTGATTCTCAGGTAAATTTCAGAATAGATAGTAACTCCTGTACAGAATCAACATTTTACCCTATTAACAAACCCATCCCAAACTAGTCCCCAACTACGCTTTAAAGGTCACAGCTTGGCTATAATTAAATACAATCAAAACATCATTCAGTATATAATAATGAGAAAACTAAATAAATAAAATACAAAATTCTTAAATAAAATACCCATTCTTATATCACATTTACAATCACAATCAGCATATTTCTCTCACACAGCTATTACTGTCCCATTTCCAAACAGGTTAAGTACTTGGACCATTTTTTATAGGTTTAAGTTAGCTTGTCCGTCTGCTTATAAGACACTTTTTTTTTTTTTCAAATGCAGCCACTCTATCTTAAACAACTGACATTTGATCAACATTTAAAAAAAAAAAATTAGGCTTAATAGTAAAAACTGCATGTGTGGAAGTGAACTGTAAAGTCAGCGACATTTTGAAAGTATAAATAGCTGCAATTTCTATTACTGACACCGGATGGTGCACTTGTACCAGTTGCATGAATTTTTCACTCCACTGCTGCAGTTTTTGATTGCTTAAACAGACAACACGTCCTGTGGAGTGGTGTTCAAGTTTCTTATGGTCCGTGGTGTTGAGGTTTCCTTTTGCATAGGCTTCAAAGTATGGAGATTTATGTTCATATTTTTCCTACAACATCATGTTCCTCGGAGCCTATTTCTTAATGAGATGTTCAGTAGTCCAAAGCCTTGTATCAAATAATTGTGTTAAAATGTCAATATATTTATTGAGTTATTGTGGAAATCCTTATGTGTGCAGACAAGACTTAATGCAGAACATCTGGATAAGAGTAATGACATTATTCTGTTCGAATTTTGATGTCAAACAACGCCAGAGAGAAATATCAAGGGAGTAATGATGGCTGTAGTGTTTTTGAGATTGAGATGTCATTTCAGTTTGTGCTTGTTTGGGTCTTTCTCCAGAGAACCATGGTGACCAAAATAAACAACCAAAATAGGCTGTTTTGCATGACTGATTATTGGTTATTGGTATTATGTTTAACATGCATTTAACTTAGTTATTTTTCCCAGATGTTATGTTTCATGTACTCAAATATGTTCCTTTTGTGCATTAAAAACATGCTTTGTGCTTTTACATTTTTCAGTTTTATAAAACACTATTAACTAATATTATTTTTTTTTCTCTTTCTTATAGTACCAGATGACCTACTAATAGCGTAAGTATTTTCCCCTATCTCCTCCTCAAGTTAGATTTACCATACTGTGAGATCTGGCCTTGAACTACAGACTGTTAAATATTTTGGATGCTCTTGACCTGAAGTTGAGGAGCGTCAATTATTGCAGATGTGTGTATTATTGCCACTGAACACTGTACAGAAACCAGCGCTTGCCTCTTAACTGCCAGATGTACTCAACACAGGCTTTATCAAGCACATATGTATGTCTTTACCCAGCGCTCTCTTTCTAGACGTCATTGACTGAATAAATCATGATGTTAAAAGCGTCCTCAAAACCACAATGACAGTCATCAGGCTGCCATTGAGGGAAGCACTAAGCCACAGTAATTACTCTACTCTGGGAATCACATTCCTCCATAAATGGCTGTTCACATCACAAGTCAGCACTTTTTGCTTTATTGGGCAATTGATTGTGGTTTCAGTGTCATCATCGCGTCATGTGTTCGCTTAGGTCTGCTTCTCTCTGAGACATTATTTGAATGTGGCTGGATGACTTTCAGATGATGCAGTTCCATACTTCCACTTTAGAATGTATTGCTATAGGCTTGATGTCAAGACCAGATTGGCTCACAAGTGACATTGTTTTTGAGTTTTATATTAAGACAGGAAACAGCACTTGCTTTGGGTTAAAAGTGAGAGCTGAGGTTTGTTGCCCCTCAGCTTCCTGTGTATGTGTCACTGTCTTATCTCACCTAGCATGGTTTCCTGTACCTACAGTTAAAGAATGAAACCAAAAATGAAACTGCCGAAAGTGTGCTCATTCTCAGGCCATCAAAATGCTGTTGGTTTCTTCATCAGAACAAATTTGGAGAAATTCAGCATTACATCACTTGCTCGCCAATGGATCCTCTGCAGTGAATGGGTGCCGTCAGAATGAGAGTTCAAACAGCTGATATACCATAAGTAATCCATACGACTCCAGTCCATTAATGAATGTCTTGTGAAGTAAAAAGTTGTTTGTTTGTAATAAACAAATCCATCATTAAGATGTTTTTAACTTCAAACCGTCCTCTATCCATATAATATTGCTTTCTACAGTGAAAAGGATGACTCGTCTGAATCAGGAGAGAAATACGCACACAAGTGAAAACAGTTCTAAACAAATATGTTGGTGGATTTTGATGTAAGAGGACAGCAGTGGATGGACTTCTACACTGGTGGAAGCGTTTTAATGAATTATGGACTGGGATTTTGGCCAGAAGCACTGGTGAAATGCTTTAATGATGAATTTGTTACTTACGAATATGCAGCCTTTTAATTCACAAGATGTTAATTGATGGACTGGAGTTGTGTTGATTATTGGATAGTGATGTTTATCAGCTGTTTGTACTCTCATTCCGACGGCACCCATTCAGTATGACCGAGGGTCAATTGTTGAGCAAGTGATTTCGAGCTTTCGACTTTCTCCAAATCTGTTCTGATGAAGAAACATCTACATCTTGGATGGTCTGAGGGTGAGTTAAGTTTTAGCCAATTTTCATTTTTGGAAGAAATTGTCCTCTAACTCTCATTTTATTCTATCTTACAGATTACGGTTTGTGTTTGGCCAATGTGCTCTTCAGGCATTGGACCTGGTGGACCAGCGCTCTGTCACATGTGTGTCATCACCCAGCGGTCGAAAGGCATTTCAGGTAGGAGTGAATAAATGTCTCAAAACTAATTTTTTTTTTTCACACGGCCGCTGAACAAAACTTCTTTTAGTCATGTTTGGCTGTTAATAATGTACAGAAATTTCTGCAACCAAAATATTCAGGCAAAATCTTCAAATTCTTGGTTTCGGCCAGATTAGTTTTGGAGGGCCGAAATCAATGACCAAAACACATTTTGACTGTCAGCATCTCACACAATATAGACAAGCTACAACAGGTGAACCTTTCAGCAGTGAGGACCAAAAAATTATGCTAGTATAGCAATACGTCAAATTCTCCAAATATGGAGAATGGCTCATTGTCTTTAACATTTCAAACATTGTGGTAAATCAATGATGCAACATAGTCCTATAATTATCCACAAGACTGCGTGTGCTTCTCTTGTTAGATGCTTCTCCTAATTATTCACAACAGCACATTTTTCTGTCATAGATTGCAAGTGAATGTTTGTTTCGCTTTGCAACAATATCTGCATGACAAATTCTTTCCCAATGAGTCTCCAACACAAACGCGGTCTTTAGACTTCCTTGATATGAACACTACACACACAAAATAATCTCAAAAGGTACTGAAAATGTCTTTGTACATTTAAATTGTAACTATCGCAGGATATGTGTGTATTTGTATAATGTATGGCGAGCTTACATCATTGCATAATATATTTGTTCATTTTGTTGCATGTGATGGTGATTTGCAGTGTGAATTTGTGGGAAACTTGGATGCTTTTAATTCAGTGAGAGCAAAATAAAACTGACTGGATCAGAAGCTGCTGTTGTGGTGTCTGTCTGCCCTCTTCCCCTCCACTCCTCAGTTTACCATGGCCACTTTTGGAGCATTTTTCAAAACTGTGGTGAGAAGAACAAACCGGTGCTGAAATAGGGAGTTTCGTAACCCTTTAAAGAGTTGAGATGTGTTAGTCAGAGTGACCTAAATCCCCTTAGTTTATGACTAGTCAGTCCCTGAAAATGTCCACACTATAGTCTACTACAGTCAGACGTATCAACACCACGCACAATGAACTCATCATGTACTCTCAGTCCCAGAGTGTCTAGAATGGTCAGCCAATGTCCAGGAGGGAGTAGGTGGGTGGAAAAGCCTCAGTTTCCCCATAATTCCTCACATGACTGACCATAGATCTCAGCATATGTCTGTTACACTGGGTTAAGTTTCCGTAAACGCCTACGACGAGACCGAACAGAAGAAAAACAAATAAAGAGCAAACATTACCAGAAAACAAAGTATAGTAATAAAAGTTAATAGCCCTTTTTATGACCTGCTGTGATTCATCTTTAGACAGTCATTGATGTCTGTGCGTTTATCATCTCTATTTGTCATTGGTAATTCTAGGCTCAATTGTCTTTTTTTTTTTTTTACAAAGTGATTTAGTTCCTGTAATTGCATTTTTAGGTATTTTCCAGGAATCTTTTATGTTCTTGTTCAATAAAGTGATGGAAAAAAGTGTTTTTTTTTCCTCCTTCAATTTTTTCATTTTAAATTCTCATTGCGTCTGAGATCTGCGGAGCTTACTGTGTATCGCACACATGCAGCTTTTCTTTTCTGTTTTACTGCCCTACATGACCACAGGATGTCTTTATCTAAAAACAATATTTTGAGATTTGAGAGCTCTGAACTGTAAGGCTATGAGATGTAATACCTTGCAGTTTGACTGTCTCCCGTTATTTCCCATTTCAGTCACATAAATATGTCCTTCTTTATTCCAAAAGGAAGGTCACTCTTTAAACATCTTTTGTTTTGTACTTTCCATATTTGTAATGCACTGAAATCCTTTTTCTTTTTAGCTGAACACCATAAGCAAAGTTTAAGTTTTAATTTATCTGAAAATTTAAAATTAAGTTTTCTTAAATTGGGGTCATTGGGTAATTGAAGTCGGTACTGTATGCTGTTCAGGGTGTTGTTGTGTTCTCAGGTAGTAAATTAAACAAGTCGTAGTGAAGCTCTTTGGCAAGGAGCTGCCTCTCAATATATTTCAGTTGTACAAATTTGACATCTTGCTACTTTAGCATTTTTGGTCATGGTGAAGTGTGTCCACACTGCTTACACATTTACCTGTTGTAGCTAATCTATGTTGTGTGCACAAACACTAACAAAACACTAGCAACTATTTTTGGATGATGATTTTGGCTCTCCAAAACTATTTTTTTGTAGCATCTTCAGTTGCCAAAATTTGGGTGCTTCTCTACTTTATATGTCAAAGTCTGAGTTCTCTACAAAAAGTAGTATTATATAATAATGAGAATTAAATATTACAACATTATACTATGGGGCCGTTGAATGCTTGAATCTGATTGGCTGACGAACCTTCTGAGGCGTGCAATTATTTTCAGGGAAACGCACGGCGAACGTAGTTCCAGACAGCTCTCTTGACCGCATTACAGTTCCATATCACTTCGCATAGTTAACTGTAATGACGGAAATTAGCATACAGTACCTATACAGCACACAGGAATTACTGCGATCACACGTGCTCGCACACGCACACTACGGTCACGCAGTTTGCACAAAAAGGTGTTGTCAGCGCTGCCCTGACGATTTTATCAGTTAGCCTATATAGTGTAGCATACACATGACATTTCTCACTAGCGAGGTAATAACAGCGCTGTTTAGAGACGCTGCTGCAGAACACTGTTGAGAGACGCACAGAGGTAGCCTAATTCACACAAGCTCTCTCTCTCTTTCTCTTTCTCTGTGTCTCTGTCTCTCTCGCTCTCATTCAAATAACTTCATTAATAACTGCATTAGAATGCTATCAACGGCTCAAGCCTCCATTACCAGCTTTAAATGACGTGTTGGAACGAACAAAAGAGGCGTTGGATGAGATGCGGAAGAAATAATCCTATTCACAATAGCGATTTAAGTACAAAAACCGGACGAATCCCTTTAAATATATCATCTGATCGATGTCTCGAGGTGTGGTAACCGTAGTATAAGCGGAATAACTGACTCCGGGCCCTTGAATTATTAGAAAAATAATGCACACCCGAGGTGTAACAGCCATCACCACCTCGTGGTGTGCATTATTTTCCTAATAATTCAAGGGCCCGGAGTCAGTTATTCCTTACTTATGATTGGTTTTTTTAAAATGACGTGTTCATGTTATGACCGGATGTGGTGCGAATTCAGTCACTGTGTCCCGTGGCATGAGAAAACAGAGTTTAAATGATTGTTGAGTGACTGGTGTAAGGATGTCTTTGTGCATTAGGTTCCTTAATATGCAATATAACATTATTTTTTAGCATTAGTGTGAAGATGTGGCACACTTGTTTTTAGGCTGATTAGAATATTTCCTGCTTGTTGTAGTGATTTTATGTAGATCAATTTGTACACTAACAACCCTCTACATTGCGAGTAAATCACTCGCATATGCGACTAAATCTTCACGCTGGCGACTAAATGATGTCTAATATTAGCCAATTGCTAATAAATTCTCAGATTTTACTCGCCAGTGTGCGAGTTGGAGGCTAAGTATAAGTTTAGGTCAGATATATTTTCACTCGCCGAACACTCTCTGACTGAGCGCATCAGAGTTTCACTCTCCGCCAAGCGATCTGTGCTGTTTTTCAGTTCATCTGAATGGATGTGCAACGCAGAACGTACCGTAAACTGTAGTGTGAAGCGCACGACTCGCCGTCGCTTTGTTTCACACACACGCAGCGAGAGAGGGAGAGAGAGAACTGACGCGCTACCTATGCGCGCTACATGTAAATGATATTCTTTGTTGTATTTTGCTGTCAGATTAACGGAGTTCCTTTGGAATTCTTCAGCGTTTAAGAACTGCCGCTTTCTCCAGTAGTGGGCGGAACTAATGTGCAAACGGCAATCTCATTGGCTGGCGCTAACCTATTATCGTCCCTGTTGATTTGATTTCAGCAAATCAGTTCGAGCGAACGCACACAACCTGATTAATATTCATGAATCCAGTAGCTCATTAATCCTTGGTGCGTTTTATATTGTTCTTATTAGTAGAATTCGTATCATTATTATCTAATCAGTATTTTTGTTAGTTTTTCCCCAATTTTT
>NW_015552570.1:251493-260590 GCF_001515605.1 Sinocyclocheilus anshuiensis
CTGATGTTAAGAGTGTACTTTCAGATATTTATAAAACTGCCATTTCACAAACAAATATATATATGCGTGTGTGTGTATGTTTATGTGTGTATGTATGTAGGTGTGTGTGTGTGTGTGTGTGTGTGTGTATATGTTTGTGTATATATGTGTGTGTGTGTGTGTGTATATGTGTGTATATATATGTATATGTGTATGTATATATTTATCAGTCTGGCGAGTAAACAAAAAAATTTACTAGCCAATGGCGATTCAATTGCCAAGGTGTTCGTAGAGGGCTGACTAAAGAAGGCAAAGCAAGTGAAATGATGTTGTGGATAAATGTAGCTGTTGAAATACTGTGCTGTGCAGAGATCAGTGCTTCTGCAGTCTACATACCCTGAGGTGCTAAATTGTTCCGATCACGTTCCCAACTCTAAATTGGATTTTTTTCAGTAGCATCTTTAGTTCTGGAGCTCATTCATACTGAACGCAAAGGTGAATGTGAAGTTTTGTTCTGCAATTTATGTGATTTAATATTTGATAAACACTTCACAGTGTTTGGTCTTCTAGTCAAGAGGAACCGTATAAATGCAGGGATATTCAGGCCCACAGGAATCTGTGCCCACAGAACTCTGTAGAAAGCGCTGCAGGTTCTACGCATTTAGTCTAAACTGTTTGTTTTCAGTGCACTTCAGAGTGTGGTACAACCAGATCTGTTTTCCATGGTTAAAGTTTCCTCTGAAATCAGCACAGAAAATGTGGAAAGAAGTCCACCGATTCCTTTCGGGCCCCGGGGTTGTGTGTTGGTGAGTAAGTTTGTGTACGTGTACAGACCACATGCAGAAATCCGGCAGAATCGCTGCAGCAGGCGTTCTCTGGTGGGTCGCCCTTCAGTGGAAGGAAATGTTTCCGGTTGGTCCAGCAGCCAATATCCTGTCAGTCAGCCCCTCTCTGGGGAAAGAAGCTTCTTTAATATGTCATTGTGATTGTCATACTGTATTAAGATCAGCTGTGCTTAATATCGTCCTGCCCTGGGGCTGCTGTCCAGCTGTCATAGTGTTCTCACTGACCTTCACTTACCGTCTTTATGAGTCCTGACCTACAGTAGCATGGGTGGAGTCAAGAAATAACACAGACATAGATGTTTGCCTGACAGCATGAGGTAGTTTCACTGTTGATAGAAATCTCAAGACACTTTCACTGGCTGAAATGCACTATGAAAATAGTTGTTTGAGCAACCTTTGGAAGAAGGGGGCATGTTTGAGAAAACATTCTACACCATATGCTATTTTTGTAGTTCTGTTTGGCAACTTTAAAACAGTAGGACAGAAATTACACAGCTTCACTCCACTCTATTTTCAATGAATATTACAATGTAACTTATAGTTTACCAGTTGCCATTTAAAAAAAAAAAATTGTTATTCTTTTTTTTTTATTCTGGACATTTTACAGTGAAATTAAAAATCTGTTTACATGTGACACTTTGCCTCTGATTTGGACTTTCTGCTAACCTACAAGGGCACGTAAACAGGAAACATGGGAACTTCTCTCTGGTTCTACTGGTGAAAGTCTTTTCCTCTGTATAATGTTGACTCACACTGGCAGCAGCAGATCAGTGCGGGCTGTTCTGATAATGCTCCACTGACACTAATGACTCCTCTGGCCTTTGTGTCGCTGGGAAATAGTGCCTAGTGTTTGTCACACCAGCTGCTTTACCAGCCTGTGCCAATCCTCGTTGTGCCTTAATAAGGTGGGATGTTTCACTATAAAAGAATGGTAACTATGGAAAGAATGCAGGTAGTTTGAGAGGATGTTAGTATTTTTAAAATGTTATTTTTGATTGATGGAATCAAAATTGTTAGTTGATATTGCATGTGTTAAATAAGTTTGTTTTAGTCTTAAGAAATGCTCATGAAATTACACAAGACTTTAAAATCCTCTGTTGTGCAAAGACGCAGCATTGTGAGGTCTGTAAATGTCAAGTTTGAGCAAGACTGTGCTTGCCTGCACTGTCATACCAATTTTTTGTGTTGTGTAAAACACCCAAGAGGCTCGGACTAGGCTGGCAGTGCCTTCAAATCAATAGAGACACTCATGAAAAGAAAACATAATCAAAATAACCATATTTACTTTCTTAATGCATGTTCTTATTGTGATTTATCCCCCATGCAGCGCTAATCAGCAGGCTGTCAGGCATCTTGCATTTAAACACATTTTATGCTTGGAAAAGGGGATGAGAAGCATCCATGGGATGTCAGCATGAAATTAAAAGCTTGCCATATTGTGAAAAATGTATTGATGCATATTATTCCAGAGGTTAAAAAAAAGTGTTTATAATCTTTAATCAAAATGTAATTACCTGCTCCACCTCTGAAACAACCTTTCTTTTCGGCTGACTTCATGCATCACCTTAACTTCCACTCTTCCCCTCCTATCCACCTGACTTCATTCTTGCAACAGTCTCTTTGCACAATACATTCTATACCAGATTGATAAAATCCCATCCTACATTTTTTCATGTTTTGCACGTCACGTGCGTAAATGGGCTGCAGATATCATTTTTCATGTTGACTTTAACGCATGCTGAGATTGTTGCTGATATCACCACTTGACGATCTTCTGAAAAGTGCAAAAGAAGATTCAAATCAGTGAGATTGAGATTGTGGTTAGTGGAGTGGCGACATTCCAGGAAGATTATCAAGAAAGGCTACAAAAGAAAAAGCTCTGTAATAAAGTAAAATGCAGTCCATTTCTTTCAGCAATTACTGGAAATCTGTTGTTTTTCTCTACTCCCACCTTGCCTTTTTTCATTCACTCTGTATTTGATCTTCACCAGGGATTTCAGACCTTCTCATTTCATACAATCTTTTATTTCATTTTTTATGCATATCCGTGCAGAAAGGTAGCATCTCCTACTCTAATCTCTTCTCCCATCTCCTCGTATGCCCTGGGCAGTTTGAAGTGTGGGGGATGTTCAGTGCTGTTTCTCTGTTTAGATCAACTCTGTGATTGTTGGCCCAGTCCTGTTGTTGAAATGTATGAAATGAAGACATTTTTCAAACTGTATTTAAGAGCATAAACCTTCCTGTTATTCATTGACCACCTGCAGTCCAGTTTAAACCAGTCACTATGTGCTGGTGTAATGCCGTCACATGCTAATTTAAATTAAATCATTGTCAACACAAACACGCCTTCTTTCTATGTAAATTAGGCTTATTAGATTGTTTCTTATTTGCAAACTGCCTGGTGTTATTACCGCCCACTTAAAGCAGATGGCAAATGAAATTACATTTACCACATGAAGCCTGACATTTGAAATAATAGTCTGAATTAAAAAAAAATTATATGGTTGTAAATGTAGAATAAAACATTACAATTATGCTAAAAGACCTTTACTTGCTAATAAAGTATAAACTATTAATCAGACAACAGAAGGCATGTAATAGATAGTACAACAGTTTTTTAAAGAAAAATTTAATCATGTTGATAATTTAGAGACCTTATGAATTTGCATATCAAATATTCCACAGTAGATTATGGGGTAAAAGAGATTTTGGCGTTCATTTTCTATTAATTGTAGAAGCAATAATTGATCAAATTATGGAGAAAAGTGTTACAACCAGGCATGTAGTCATTAGAGAGCTCAGCACTGAACATTTTAAAGTCACAGTGCTGGAGAGATGCTCTACAGTCCCAGTAAAATATGCCAGATCACATGTAGTCTGCTGTAACCTCCATAACCTATCACCCAGAACCAACCCGCAAGATGTGGCATTGCAGCGTGCAAATTGCACTGTTACCTTGTTGCCTGATTTATTTTTTTATGTATCCTCTAGAGACTGCTCATGCTGTACCCATGTTGACATGACGGGATATAAAACAGCTAAAGGAAATATGAGGCATTTTGTTTTTGTCTAATCTAGATATTTTATTGTGATTGTATGCAATAGATTTGTTTGGCTTAATATATTTTGTTTCATAAAAATGGGAAGGGATAAAAATATACAGTATGTAGCCCATACGTAGGTATATATTTTAGACACATTGACTTTCCTTTAGTAGTGAGTAGTTGGCATCTCCAAGTAATATGATAACTTGTATTTGCAGGATGGTAGCTGGTGTCTAGTTAGGCCAAGATGCTTGAAGTGTTTGACTAGCAGTAGGTTGGGATCAAGAATGAGCTGATAGACCTTAGATCTTAGACCTAGAATGATCTTAGATCAGCAACAAACCAGCTAAGAAAACATTAGCGTACATATATGCTCAAAAGCATATTTATTTTATTATTACGCCCCAAATTTATTATCCTAACTCTATCAAGAAGCCTAAAAATTCTGGATGTTTAGTGAAATTATGATTTATGAACCTAAGAGTCCTCCACAGACATTTTTTGTACATTATATCTTGTCCAAAGTGTTCAGCCAGATTGCCATCAGCTGGTCATCTTGACTGGTCAATTCATCCAGCATGGAAAAACTAGAAGTTACCTCCCATGTTCCACAAACAAGCTGTCTACTTAAGCTGGTTTCTGTGTTTTTTTCCCCCAAGGTGGAAAATATAAATAAATATTAAAATAGCTGTTATAGTACATGATGAATAGTTTTTCCTGTCCTTTGCTTTCCTGTTCTGTTTCCTTGTCATGAATATCATGCAAAAGTACATTTTTAAAGAAAAACCAGATTGCACTGGGCTTTCTTCCAATGAATGTCCTCCACTTGTCCCATCCCATTAATAATACTTATATTAGCCCTCATACCCCACACCTTTTACCTTGTCACATTTTTCTATTTTTGTGACACGTCCAACCAAAACTAACCTTCACCACATATTAGATTTAAGCCTGTGAATGAAACATTTCATTCCACAACTCAGTCTAACTAACTTCCCACAAATCCAAAGTCAACCACTCCCCGGAGGACCGGCGCTGACATCTCTTTGGTCTGACAAATTAGATACTGGCCTTTCCAAACCACCCCAAACATATCTGCCACACAGTATCTGCTTTTGAAGAGGTCCCGTGAGGGGGAAGAGAGTTAAGGGTATCGCAGTGTTCCATCCAGAGCCTACATATCATTTTTATGTTGGAAACGTATGATTGATTTATTGTTTTTAAAGTGACGTGACATGTGGCCAAGTATGGTGACTCATACTTGGAATTAGTGCTCTGCATTTAACCCATCCTTAGTGCACACACACAGCAGTGAACACACACACACCGTGAACACACACAGCCATTTTTGCTGCGGCGCCTGGGGAGCAGTTGGGGGTTCGGTGCCTTGCTCAAGGGCACCTCAGTCGTGGTACTGAAGGTGGGAGAGAGCACTGTACATTCACTCTCCCCACCTACAATCCCTGCCGGTACGAGAGTCGAACCCACAACCTTTGGGTTACGAGACCGACTCTCTAACCATTAGGCCACGACTTCCCCACTAATTTATGTGTCAGTGGTTAAATGTTCTCCCAGCAGCAGGGATCCAGAAGTCTGAAAACACACTGAAAATCTGGGCTTCAAACTTGAATTTAAGTATGGAAGCAAGCAAAGATTTTAAAATGTTTAACATGTTTATACTATTAAAAAATATAAAATTAAGATATATTGACTAACATATTCAAATAAACAAATTAGCTACATTATTTGAACCTGTTTTGCTAGTTTAATTCAGCAGTGTTATACTGATCATACATAAATATTCTAACAATTTTCTAAATACAGTTGTGCTCATAAGTTTACACACCCCTTGCAGAATATGCAAATATGTTAATAATTTTACCAAAATAAGAAAGCTCATGAAAATTGCATGTTATTTTTATTTAGTACTGTCCTGAATAAGCTATTTCACATAACAGATGTTTATATATATTCCACAAGAAAAAATTACTGAATTTATAAAAATGACCCCATTCTTAATATTGTGTGTCGTTTCCTGGATGATCCATGACTGTTTTTCTGTTTTGTGATAGTTGTTCATGAGTCCTCTTAATGCATGTTTTGTCCTTCTGGAGTATCAGTGAGCATTTGAATGTTCTGTAATAGTTGCATATGAGTCCCTCAGTGTGAAAAGATGGATCTCAAAATCATACAGTCACTTTTAGAAAAGGTTCAGATATGCAGAAGATGCTGGAAAACCAAAGAATGTGCAGGAGCTGGGGGATTTTTCCGAAGAACAGCAGGCGATTTAACTGCTCAGGACCAACACAGGACTCATGAACAACATGCAATTTTCATGAGCTCTCTTATTTTGTTCAAATTATTAACATATTTGCATATTCTGCAAGGGGTATGTCTATTTCACATAACAGATGTTTATATATATTCCACAAGAAAAAATAACTGAATTTATAAAAATGACCCCATTCTTAATATTGTGTCGTTTCCTGGATGATCCATGACTGTTTTTCTGTTTTGTGATAGTTGTTCATGAGTCCTCTTAATGCATGTTTTGTCCTTCTGGAGTATCAGTGAGCATTTGAATGTTCTGTAATAGTTGCATATGAGTCCCTCAGTGTGAAAAGATGGATCTCAAAATCATACAGTCACTTTTAGAAAAGGTTCAGATATGCAGAAGATGCTGGAAAACCAAAGAATGTGCAGAAGCTGGAGGATTTTTCTGAAGAACAGCAGGCAGTTGAACTGCTCAGGACCAACAAGGGTCAGTGAGCATTTGAATGTTCTGTAATAGTTGCATATGAGTCCCTCAGTGTGAAAAGATGGATCTCAAAATCATACAGTCACTTTTAGAAAAGGTTCAGATATGCAGAAGATGCTGGAAAACCAAAGAATGTGCAGGAGCTGGGGGATTTTTCCGAAGAACAGCAGGCGATTGAACTGCTCAGGACCAACACAGGACTCATGAACAACATGCAATTTTCATGAGCTCTCTTATTTTGTTCAAATTATTAACATATTTGCATATTCTGCAAGGGGTATGTAAACTTATGAGCACAACTGTAAATATGATGCAATAGGCTTTATAGGGACAAAAGAGATGTTGGTGTTCATTCTGTATTGATTGTGGAAGCAATAATTCATCAAATTATGAAAAAGAGTGTTATGACCAGGCATGTAGTCTTAGCTTAGCTAAAGGAACGAATGATTCCCCCATCCCTATGAGGAGCCACTACCCGTGGCCCAGACACACTCAAAAGCCACAATACACATAGGAAAGGACATTGGCTCCATTTATCTACAATCAAACTGTTCCGAAATGTATATAGTGTATTCCTGTGTTGTATGCATGTTCCTATGTTATAGTAGCTTAGTTTTTACTCCGTAGTAATGTAGTAAAGCTCCAAATACTTGGATCTAGATGTATGAATGTATCACTGCCTTAATGTTTCCCAATCCCTGGCATGCCAGTTATCAAAATGATCATCTTCTGATTCCTGGATTAATGGTGTAATATTATGTCACCATAACTTCCACCCTACTCTTTTTTTTGTTTTTTACCATACTTTGACGTAATATTGAACAAATCCCCCAGACCACCATAAATCCTGCAAATAAGGTGTCAGAGACAAAGGAACCTCTCCCGCTCAAAATTCACACCACTACAATGTTAAATCTGCCAAAGATGGGTGTGACTGGTAGACCCTTAAAAGTCCCTAACCCAAACAAAGTCTTTTCCGGCAGTTTTTATCTTCAAGTAACTGTCGATTTGCTGTGGACTCTCCGATCTTCCGAACTCGACGAAAGCCTCCAGCTCACTCCTGCCAAACTCATTGAGAACCTCCGTTGTCTACCGCATCCGGACTCTTGTTCAGCAACAAAGCCAATGCAAGTAACCATTTCCAACTAGTTGGATGCGTGACTAAGTTTGGGCCCCTTTGTCATGGTGATTTTTGATTCTTTGATGATTCTCATTAGGTTGTGGTTAATTGATGTTAAATACTGCTATTCTTTTATTCTTCTCTCTCTCTTTCTTTACTTTCCTTCTTTCTGTATGTGTTTTGCTTAGTTTAGTTGTATGTTAGCTGTAGTTTCCTTTATTAAATCCCTTATATTCACAATCGAACAGTCCCTGAATGTTGATCTTGCTACATGCTATTTACTGCTAGTACTGTATAAAGTAGGAAAGCCATTCTTCCTTGTCCAGGAAAATAATCTTTCCTAGAATTGATAAATCATTATATAGTCTGCTCGGTGGACGGACAGATGAAATAACTGGAATATTGATTCTGCTATACAGTTAATTCTAATATCTGATCTAAATATTCATAATTATAACGAGGTATAATTACTTATAAATATATTGAGCTAATTTGCTACACTGCTGTAACCTCCATAACCTATCACCCAGGACCAACATATAATTTTTATGCTGTGTTGGAAACATAGAAATATTGACATTCATATTCAAATAAACAAATTTGCTACATTGTTTTTTACCTGCTAATTAAATTCTAAAGGTTTAATTTTGTAGTGTTATACTGATCATACATAATTACTGTAACAATTTTAGTTAAAAATGTTTTAGATATTTTTTTCCCACACTGGCACAAGGAAAATATTTAATTGCATGTAAATGTGCCAGTAAAAAAAAAAACATAACAGTAAAAGGTGCATTAACATCTAAACAGCAATAACCACATACACAAAGAGTACATCACATATGGTAAACGTGGAAGCTTAAACATGCATATGTGATGCATGAGGAACAATGACAGTTTGTTGTAGCGTGTGATGCTTGCATAAGATATATATACAGTGGTGTGAAAAAGTGTTGGCCCCCTCCTGATTTCTTATTTTTTTGCATGTTTGTCACACTTTAATGTTTCAGATCATCAAACAAATTGAAATATTAGTAAAAGATAACACAAGTGAACACATCATGCAGTTTTTAAATGAAGGTTTTTATTATTAAGGGAAAACAAAATCCAAAACTACCAGGAAGGGGGCCAACACTTTTTCACACCACTGTATATATATAGAATGTTTGTATGTTGTTTGCCATATGTGACCCTGGACCACAAAACCAGTCATAAGTAGCATCGGTATGTTTGTAGCAATAACCAACAATACATTGTATGGATTTTTCTTTTATGCCAAAAATCATTAGAATATTAAAGGGGTCATATGATGCTGCTAAAAAGAACATTATTTTGTGTATTTGGTGTAATG
>NW_015552570.1:260600-278120 GCF_001515605.1 Sinocyclocheilus anshuiensis
AAACTACATGGCCCTGTGTGAAAAAGTGTTTGCCCCCTAAACCTAATAACTGGTTGGGCCACCCTTAGCAGCAACAACTGCAATCAAGCGTTTGCGATAACTTGCAATGACTCTGTTACAGCGCTGTGGAGGAATTTTGGTCCACTCATCTATCTTGTCACACTTTAATGTTTTTTATCACACCCGAGTTCAATTTCTTTAGCCACACCCAGGCCTGATTACTGCCACACCTGTTCGCAATCACGAAATCTCTTAAATAGGACCTGCCTGACAAAGTGAAGTAGACCAAAAGATCCTCAAAAGCTAGACATCCTTTTTTGCATCCTCAGATTCCAGATTTTCAAATAGCCAAATATTGTCCTATCATAACAAACCATACATTAATGGAAAGCTTATTTATAAAACAAAAAGGGCCCTTATGTCACATATGTGATGCACTCTGTGTATGTGTGTTTATATGTGAATAAAAGCTTAATGAAATCTGTTAATCATATAGCCTAAATCATTTGTATCTCTTCAAAAGACTGATTAAACCGCTCAATTAATATAAATTAGTGCAAACTTTTGATTCAGTGGAGGAACACAAACCTCTCAGGTTACACAGGTTATTTGTGTTTCAAATATCAAAATCAGAGTCTGATGGGTTTGGAAGGACATGAGGATGAGTAAATCATTGATTTTTAATTTTTGGGTGAACTGTCCCTTTAAGATGTATCCGATTTTCACATTGTTGGTCATTTTGTATCTACAACAAAATCATTCACTTTTATGCAAAGCAACTTACAAATGAGGAATACCACAACAAAAGCAGTTCATCTTAGCGAGGAATTGTGCAATATAAAGTTCCAGAAAAGTTCGTACAGAGATGTAAAGAACACCCTGGCTCTTTTTGAAGATGGAGAGTGATTCTGGTGAGCTCTGTGATGCTGTACAGGGTCACTAGGTCAAGACATTTCAAACGCACAGATCATCAAGGAGCTGATCTTGTCAGTCACGAAGCCCTTTTCCAGTTATCCATCTCTGAACAGTACAGAATATAACAAGTTGCATTTGGTAACAACCAGTGAATGCTCTTATACTGCTTGATTTCTCAACTGCACTTCACAGTGTGTTATATAATGCTGTAAACACTGTTGGCTGCAGAAGCCTCTAGTTTGCTTTATGCTGATGCCATTGTAATGTCATGCTGTGTCTAAATGAATCTTAAGAGGCTACATCTCTAATCTGACCTGGCTGAATTTCCAGCACCACTAGCCATAAAACGAATGTTACCAGACGTTTTGACGTTTTGCTGGCTGTCGGTTGATGGTCTGTCAGAATCTTTCTCTCAAAGCCAAGACAAGTGTAATGTATGTTGTGCAGGCTGGATTATGAATATGAATATGTGAGCATGTGAAATGAAGCGGTGTGCTGTATTAGCCTGTGAGTGTTGAGTTTTTTTCAGCATCAGTCCTGCTCTCTCCCGCTGCGACGGCTCTGGCCTTTGCACTGCTTTCACTCCTTTGGCTCCATGTTTCTAATTATCCTCCGTGTGACTCACCCACAATGAGGTGTCAGTCTTTGACAAAGTGAGGCCTTTTCTCTTCACAGGGCAGAGGAGCAGCTTCACTGCAGTGGATTTATCAATGTTTGCTTGATAATGGAGTGTGTGGTCTGATGAGTTTTCCGCAACGCTGAGATTTATTCATCAAGATAATGCCTTCATGAGTTATATTCAGTACCGAGACTTCAGCTAACACACATGGAGAGCAAGAAAGAAGCTTATGGAAAGTTGAAGGTATTTAATAGAACCAGTTTGTGGAAATGCAGCAGTTGTAAGATTCAAAAAGTTTCAAACCCTTGAATTTCCTGGATGATCCACGACTGTTTTTATATTTTGTGATAGTTGTGAGTCTCTTGTTGGTCCTTAGCAGTTCAATCGCCTGCTGTTCTTCAGAAAAATCCTCCAGCTCCTGCACATTCTTTGGTTTTCCAGCATCTTCCGCATATTTGAACCCTTTCCAAAAGTGACTATGATTTTGAGATCCACATTTTCACACTGAGGACAACTGAGGGACTCATACACAGCTATTTCAAAAAGTGAAAACATTTACTGATGCTCAAGAAGGCAACACAATGTATTAAGAGCCGGGGGTGTAAACTTTTGAACAGGATGATGATGTGTAAATTCTTCTCATTTTGTTTAACGTTCATATTTTTTCATTTAGTATTGGACTTCAGAAGCTACATAAATACTTACATGTTTCCCAGAAGACAAAATAAGTACAATTTACCCTGATCATCCAATTAAAAAAGTTTACACCCCCCGTCTCTTAATTCATTGTGTGGCCTTCTTGAGCATCAGTACATGTTTTCACCTTTTCTAATAGTTATGCATGAGTGCAAACATAGAAGCATTTAGGTAGATCGGGGGCGCTTTCCCTTCAAAAACAAATGTAATCCACTGCGTCTTCAGCGGCTCAGATGTTGGGAGTAAATGACGACTGCTATGTTCATTATTACATCCAACAACAAAACACCTCAGTCGCTGAGGAGACAATCTTGTCTACCCCGGTCTGGCATCGAAACAATGGCGGACTGTTTCCAGCTCACTCAGGGTGGGCCTACATTATAAAACGGCCGCGTCAGTCAATAGTCATGGGAGGGGCCTGTGCAGAACTACGTCACTCTGCCAAGAATCTCAGAACAGCCTGATCTGAGAAAGTGATCAAAAAAGCACTGGGTGGATTTTTGTCATTATAGGGTGGATGTGTACACACTGCCAACACACATTTATGTTCATTTACCATGTAAAAGTGAATTTTGCATCTGATGACCCCTTTAAAGCTAAAGGTTATTGATTTTCTCTTTTTTTTCTTTTGTTCTTTGATTAACAGACATCACAGCTAGCTGGTTATTAGGTTATTTGGCTGCTATTACTTTAAGAGCTGCTGCTGCTGAATGTGACGCAGCTCTGACACGCATGCTTGTAGTTTCATTTGCGCTTTATATGAAATGATACAGGCTACAGTATAACGGCTGACAGAACAGGAAAATTTGTTTTTACTGACATGGCCTGACAACATCTCATCTGACTGCAGTTCAATGTTGTTCTACTGAAGCTCCTCGTCCCCTGAAGCTTTTCCGCACTTGTTTGACTGACACCTGGTGCTGAGGCAAAGTGGAGTGCGTATCTGAAAAGTCTCCTGTTTGATGTGGTCATAAAGATGTTCTGCGTCTAAATAAACGCAATTCTTGTCAAGAAAAAAGAGACAGAAGCAGCATATGTGAGTGGGGTGGCCAACCCTAGCTCCGCCCCTGTGTTAACTGAGTTAAATATTTTTAACGCCATTAAACTGGAAAAATTATTTGCCTGCGTTATAGGGATGTAACGATTAACCGCGAGCCGGTTGAAAATCGATTTAAATATGTGACGATTCAAATCGGTTGAGATGCTAAACAAATCGCGATTCAGTTAGGGGTAGGAGTTTATATGAATGTATGTCTGAGGGAAACTTGCTGTCATTCGATGGTATTTTTTCTTTTCCTCTTGCCTCTGTATAATGCATATCAGGGCTCCAGACTCATTCTTCCCACTGGTCGCTCTTTTGCAACTAACTTTCTCAGCTGGTCGCAGGAGCACATGATTTGGTCGCAATATATATATATATATATATTTTTTTTTTTTTTTGCGCACAACATGGGATTATTCAATGCATGCTGATGAACTTTTATCATAGTTTATAGTTATATGGAAACGAAAGTTGTTAACATTCAACCCATTCTTTATCATCAGTAGTATTATTTGTGATTTTAATTTTGTGAATGGGAGTTTCTCTTTTGCTGTGTTAAGCCGCGTGCATCGGATGCTTTCACTTTCGAATTCGCGATCTTGTTGTCACTGTTTTGCTTACATACATCTACACACCTTTCATTTTTTTAAGACTAAAACAAAAGATGGATTCATTGTTATTCTTAATCAAAAAGCACAACAACAATAAATCAGTAAGAAATACAATGAGAAATTAGCTTACAAAATGTTTATTAACAAACACGAATAAGATGAGGCATGGCACACACCACATGCTGTATTATATACTGACTAATAAATTACAGAACGTTTAGCAAACACTGAGGAATCAAAAATAGAAATAAATAAATAAAAGAGAGCCTCCATAGCTTAAGGTAAACAGCAAAGATAAGTTTTTCAAAAATGAAAACAAAAAGAAAAGTAAAACTAACGGTTTACAAAATGTTTATTAACAAACACGAATAAGATGAGGCATGGCACACACCACATGCTGCATTCTAATAAATTACAGAACGTTTAGCAAACACTGAGGGATCAAATAAATAAATAAATAAAAGAGAGCCTCCATAGCTAGGTAAACAGCAAAGATACGTTTTTCAAAAATGAATACAAAAAGAAAAGTAAAACTAACGGTGACAGTGCTTGCATGCTAACGGTGACAGTGCTTGCAAGCGACTTAAGACTGGTTTTGTGCTCCAGGGTCACATATGACGTTAAAGAAACCCAAACTCACAGCAGATGCTGAGATGGAGTTTGTGTGGAACAGAGCTGCTCTAAGATGCTGTAAACACTGGCTGATAATGAACTATTCATGTGTAAAAACACAGTGCCACGCTTCATTCTGAAACACACAGCCCATGTATTTAATTCAATTACAGCCTTTGCGATTCAATAATTGCACTGAGCCACGTTTTTGGTTTTATTTCGATTAATTGTGCAACCATAGGATGGGCTGCTGTCATGGTGTTTTTGTACTTGATTATTGAGATGTATGATTGTTTAACAACCAAGAAATATGAAGCTATTTTACAGAAACACATTCCCCACATGATGTTCCCATATTCCAGCATGGTAATGCTCCCATATAGACTGCTAAACAAATCTAACAGACTCCATGACCTTGCCAGTCATCAGATCTACACATCATTGAGTCTCTCTGGGACGTTCCAGAGCGCTGAATGCAAATGAGATTTCCACCTTCTTCATACCTCAAACAACTGGAGGCTTTTCCTCTTGAAGAATGAAGGCATATCCTAATGCATACCATGACAGCATTTCAAAAAAGAATTGAAGCTGCTCTGCAAAGTGTCTCTGCTTCTTATTAAATGTTGTTAGTTCTTATTACCCTTTTTTATTAGATTTTTTTCTTACTTCAATGACAAACCCCTGAAGGGAATCGGCACTGCAGTCCTTTCGAGGCAGTTAAAAACCCTTTTGAGTGCGGTTTTGCATGAGTTTAAATGGTTTATTGAAATGTCAAGCCTGACTTTCTTACTCCGATTAGTTCTAATTCTATTAGTTCTATTCTATTCTACTAATAATGATATATTTTGTAACTGAGAGACAACATGAAATATGTGTACTTTACTCACCCTCATGTCGTTCCAAACCTGTATGACTTTCTTCCTTCTGCTGAACACAATATTTGAAGATTTTTGATAACCCAACAATACTGGAGTCCATTGACTTCTATTGTGAGGAGGGAAAAAAATGAGGCATTTCTCAAAATAATCCTGTTTTGTGTTCAGATAAAAAGTCATTTAGGTTGAAAAAGACATGAGGGTGAGTAAATGATGACAGAATTTCCATTTTTGGGTGAACTCAAAATGTGAACTGGTGATCAGCTACAACACAAAACATACACTTTTCTTTATATTACACTTTCCTAAATAATTTAGATCTAAATCTAAAATCTGGGTACACATGTGTAAATTACAAATAAGAGCATTTATTAAGAGCATTGGTTTGATGATGTCTTGATTGTTAAGTGTTTGAGTTTGACTTGAGCGATCGACCTGTATTTAGCCTGCACTGTTTGACACTGTAAAATGGAAGCTGAAATCTTCTAGAGCTGCAGCAGTGATGGCACAACACTCGTCTCACATTTCAGTGTGGCTTTTCTCTCTCCATCAGGTGTTAGGTGGATCAGGGCATCTGTACATGTGCTTCACGTCCTGCCACTACTGCCCATGCCCTGCCTTCTCCTTCTCTGTGCTCCGGAGAAACGAGAGTCTGATGGTGAGGTCACTTCCTCTTTCTGTTCATACACACTCGCACAGCTGCACTCACAAACCCCGAGACCCTCATCCTGTTTCGTTGTTTGTAGAATTATTTCTGTCAATATGCGTTTACACACTGTGGGTCGAAGGTTTGGAATAATTAAGATTTTGAATGTTTTTGAAAGAAGTCTCTCATGCTCACCAAAGCTGCATTTATTTGATACAGTAATATTGTTAAATATTAGTACAGTTTAACATAACTATTCCGTTTTTTATTGATATCAATTTTGAAAACAATTTTGTTGTTCTGCTTTATAGTTTTGTGGAATCTACCAAATTTTAAAATGTTGGCAGAAAGTAAGATTTTTAAAAAGAAAAAAGAAACTAATACTTTTATTAAGCAAGTATGCATTAAATTTAGTTGGATTTTGTTTTAAATAAATGCTTTTCTTTTTAACTTTCTATTCATCAAAGGATCCTGAAAAAAAGTATTACTTTGCAGAAACATATGAAAGAGTTAACCTGCTGAACAGGATGCTTCAGCTGTTTTCAACGTTGATAATAAGAAATGTTTCTCGAGCACCAGTTCAGCATATGGTTTCTGAATAATGATGTGTCACTGAGGACTGGAGTAATGGCAGCTAACAATTCTGCTTTATCATCACAGGAATAAATGATATTTTAATATATATATATATATACACACACAGTGGGTACGGAAAGTATTCAGACCCCCTTAAATTTTTCACTCTTTTAGAAAACATTTTAAATGTTTTATTAAGTATAAGTATTTTAAATAGTAATATTTCAAAAATATTTGTGTTTACTGTATTTTTGATCAAATAAATACAGCCTATTTATTAACACAACAAACTTCTTGCAAAAAACATTACAAAAATCTTAATTATTCCAAACTTTTTACCCCCTGTTTGTGTGTCCGTGTCTATATATAGTCTGCATTTTTGTCTTATTTTCTGCATTTCTCGGTTGCTTGCTTGTATGGCTGACATCAAACCATAAGCAATAACGTTTACACAAATTGATGCTGAATAGTTGACAATATTACCAATTAGTTGACCACATTATTTGATGTGCAAAATTGACTAACTACTTATTGAAAACCGTTTTTGTTGCAGCAACACCACTTTTTTTTTTTTGCCTGCTTTTGTTTTAAATATCTTCCTTTGCTCTCTTCTTCATCTGCCTGTTGCTGTGGTTATTTCTAGCGATTTTATTTGTTTTCTGGTCTCCATTGACGGTGTGGCCCCGTTTCAACAGTATCTGTTGCCGCATAGTTGCATGTGCATCAGCCTGGTTTTGAGCCCAGGGGAGCGAATGAGACTAAAATTAGTCCTTAAGTCTGAGAAAGAAAATCCAGAGACAACCCCAAAATGCACTGCTTCACTCTGATAGCATGACCTCACTTTATTATCGAACTGCAACAAAATATAAATGCGTTTTATGCCCATGTGATCTGAGAGGAATGGTTTCCTTGTTTATTTATAGTCCTCTGTGTAATGCATTAGTGTTTGCTTGATGCGCCAGAAAATGTCTCAAATGTGATTAAGCTGCCCTGCTCTCAGAACATGACGTGAGATTCTCATCAGACACGAGTTGTTGGGTTGGTGGTCTCTGTATCGAGGGTCTGGGGTGCACTCAAGCCTGTAGTAGACCAACAATTAATGGAGAATGTGAATAATAAAGCAAATGCAGTCTGTTCTTCATAGGCGGTTTCATTGTCAGTCTTCTCGTGTTGGGCGACACTAATATTCTCCTTCATTGTAATCCTGTTTATATTTCCGTTACGTGATGAATGTCTAGCCATAGTGAATGTGCATCCCGCTGATGCATTTTTCATGTGTGCAGTCACCATAAATTGAAAACAGATGGCTGCATTGAGCAGTTTTATCATTACACAATAAATAGTAGTGTGAAACATATCTGACCCTGAGTCTATACTGTATCTCTCTCTCTCTATATATATATATATATATATATATATATATATATATATAACCCCAAACTGGTGTGAGAATAGCTGTTATATAATGTTTATTTCAGTCAAATCAAAGCTGTTTTTAGCATGCTTAAGCATCATTTTATTGAGCTGTTTTGCGTATCTGTGTTCTCTAGTGTAAGCACCTCCTGGCTGCCTGTCTGAGTCAGGCCATGGGTTTGTGCCAGCAGGAGCAGGTCTCAGATCAGCAGATGACCCATATTCTCTCAGGGCAAACTGAGGCCAGCACATAAATAACTGATCCTGGAGTAGAGTGAGACTCTGATAAGAACCCCCATTCAGATATTTAGAGTCATTATGGATTAGAATGGACTCGTCTTTTCGAAGTTGTTGTTGCACTTAAATGATTATTTTTTTTTTTTAAATGAGGGATGATCTGTCGTAGAATGTTAAAAATTGCTTTGAAAGTAAATAAACAAGCAAAGCTATGACCCTCAATATGATGTTTGTGTATGTTTGTATATATTCTTGCAAACTATTTTATCAGTTGCCAGAGAATGTACATCTGTTCACTGAGCGTGATGGCGTTTATTTTTGGAGTTTCCGTTTGTTTGAAGGTTCGGTACTCTAGACTGAATCTCATCAACAAACAATCAAACCACATGGTTTAAATACTGTGCTTTTGGGTTTTGCGTTCATAAAATAGTTGTGAACTATTTATTAAACATTCAGGTAGCTAGATTTTAATCATGCATTCTAAAAAGAAAAATGAACTTTATATTTAATGACAACTACATTACATACTAAAAGAGGACTGTTGTTTTTATGTAAGCAATGAGGTACGAGAGACCGTGCTGTGCTGTGCTGTGCTGCTTCGCTTCACGTCGTGCCTAACAACTCCCTTCAGCCGTGATTCACAACACAGCACGGCCTCTCCTACCTTATTGCTTTTATAAAATGGTAACCGCACAATAAAAAAAAAAAATATATTAAAACCAAAAATGTATGTATTGATATATTACTATTTTGAAGTATTTTTTTTTTTATGTTAAATGCTGTCCTTCCGCTAAAAAATAGTTCCTGACAGCAACAGTAACATGCCTCATCTTATGGAACTCAAATAAAAACAGTTGTTTGTTTTTTTACAACGTATATGATATTTTCTCACACACATACACATGGGCCAGAGTTGAGAACCCCTGCACTATATTATTGAGTGTTTATGTTGCTAAAGGTGGTTGCTAAGGGTGTTGCACACTGGCTGAAGCAGTCATAGCCGTGCTTTATCGTGAATAAAACACAGCTGATATATACGTGTGTGTGTGTTTGTGTGTGGATAGATAAGTCCAGAAAGTATTTCTACATATAACCACTCCTAATGAGTAATTATTTCTATACTGGCAAGCAGAACATGTGCAAAACATGACATTTTGTTTTTGCACATAAATTGCACATTTCTTTTGCACATTTATAATTTTTTTAAAGGGGTCCTATTATGTTTTTTCACTTTTTCAACTTTAGTTAGTCTGTAATGTTGCTGTTTGAGCATAAAAAAGATCTGCAAAGTTACAAAGCTCAAAGTCCACTTCAAAAGGGGATATTTTATTGAACGGAAATCACTTTTCAAAAACTACAAGGAACGACTCGTTTGGACTACAACGCATATTTTCCGGGATTTGTGATATCACAAATACAGACGAATGGGACGAGACCTGCTTGAGCTGCACTAGAGAAGGCGACGAATGTTATCACTATGTCGGAGACTCGCTAGCTTTCCCAAGGCAGACTAACTTAGAGTGGTTACAATCATCCGGGTAGCTAGCCAATCACAGCACATTTCGTATTTCAGAAGGCGGGCTTTCATTTGATACAGGAACTATTCGAGCCGTTCATGCCAGACTGAGGAGAGAGGTGTTGTAATAATGTAAAATATGTGAAAATAATGTGTTTTTTGAACAACCTAGTATGAGAGCCTGTTCTAGTACACCCACGAAACAAAATCAAGACTTTGTAAAAGAGCATAATAGGACCTCTTTAAATGATTTCTTTCTGTTATTTTATTTTATCTTTAGTTTTTCACTTACACGTTATGTAGCAACAATACTGTATGAGATGTTAAATGTTTATCATCATATGATTCAAATCACTTATTTTGTGTTTATGTATTATTTACTATTACTATTTTGCATCCTTATCCTTTTCCCGACCTTAACATCCTAATGAGGACTCTATATATATTTGTGTAACAATATTTACAAGGGATCTTTATTTATTGAAAAGTTAAAGGAAGAGGTATTGCTTATATGAAATATTAAAAATTAAACGAGAAAGAACACAAAGCAGTAGATACATAAATATATCATGTGAGATGTATGTACATGTAATGATGTATCTTGCCGTGTCACTCATCCTATGCTGATATGTCAGTTGCTGAGTGCCTATACACACCTCATCTGTCGTCCTATTAGATTTCACTTCCACCATGGCAATGGAAAATAGAAACCTACATTGCTTCGTGCATCGAGTCTACAACCTGACTAGTGCTTGACAATGACGCTGGTTCCATTTCCTGCCTGTATACATTACATACAGACAAACATTTCATAGTGTATATGATTCTGCACATTGATGGCTAGCAGAACTACTACTTTCAAAATGTACACTCTAAAAAATGCTGGGTTGTTTCAACCCAACTTTGGGTCAAATATGGACCTAAGTATCAGTTTCTTGTGGGTTTTTTTCAGTGTGTTTAAAGGTGTGAGAATGTGGTATTTAATAATGAGATTATTAGTGTTTATCATTTAGGGAACTGGAATATGGTAACCGCCAAATGAATGAACACAATATATCAGCTAGGCTAGATTCTTGGACTTTGTGGCTTTGGCTCTTAGAAAAGTTTTTTTTTTTCTTTTTTTATTTTGAACAAAGGCTGCACATGCAGTTTCTCACAACACACACACATCCAGACACACTTTACACTGAATAAACGACAGCTGAGCTGAGCTAAAACTGAAAGAAGGCACAAAAGATATATAAACAGCTTTTATTAATAAAATAATTCAACATACATAGAGATTTATTCATGTTAAATAACAAGACTCCATTTTGATGCTAAAGGTTTTTGTCGCAAAACTATTTTTTTTTTTAACACGTACAAGAGAACATCACAGTGTATGTAGATTAGTGACAAATACACACATAAACATCCACATTTAAAAGCACTGACACTTTTCTGTTTGCTCCAAAGGCAGGAATAAAATTCAGGTACACTTGACTGGTTAAAAAAAGGCCTTTAGTTTTACTGCTTTCACCAGACAGTACTTCATGGAATAAAACACAGTTGCAGTGCAGTACAGATTCGTCTCCATTGGAATGTCCAAGATGTGTGGCACACTCCTGTAGTTTAGCCCTTACAAAGTGTAACAAATAGTTGTACATTTACATCATTTAGAGACTACAAAACACAAAAATACTGATAAAGAATGTCTTTCTTCCCCTCAATAAATAGAAACTGTTGGCACAGCTGCAGTTGGGGAAGGCATGTCATTGTCAGGGGCAAACACATCAGTGCATCTGTCAGAAACCAGAGCTGATGAAATCCACACACTGTCCTAAACAACTGTTTCCAGTAATAAGTCATTTTTCTGTTCATACCGAAAGCAAATAAAGAATGTGACAATCACAGTCGTGATTGATGATTGTTAAAGGAGTAGCTCACCTAAAAATGAAATGTGTGTCATCTCACCCTCAAGTTGTTTCAAACCTGTAAGATTCTTTCTTCTTTGGTTGAACACAAAACAAGATATTTAGAAGAATTTTGGTAACCAAAAGTTGACGGTAGCCACGGTCTTGCATAGTATGGAAAACAATACTATAGAAGTCAATGGCTACAGTCACCTTTTTGGTTACCAACATGGACAAAAAAATTTCGTACAGGTTTGTAACAAATTTAGGTAAATGTAATTAAATAGGTTTAAGTAAATGATGACAGTTTTCATTTTTGCATGAACTATCCCTTTGATATACAGCTATAGTATGTGGGATTTTGGACCAATCAACTTTCAGAAATAGAAATCAGTTGACAAAATATCTGCCAATCATCACAGTTTTACTTAGGGTGACTCTTTTTTCCAGATGTGCCCTGGCCGGAGTTTCTGAATTGCCTAAAATATCCAGGTTTTGGCTTTATACTTGCTGAAAGTAATGACCAATAGCGTGCAGGCATTGTACATAATCAACCAATGATGGCGTGTGTGAAGGAGGGATCTACAAAAAAACAAAAAACAGTCAAAGCACTGCAAATACGTATGCATATAATGTATGTGAGGACTGTAGAGAGCATGTCAATAAGAAAACAAAGTCAAAACCTGGATATTTTAGGCAATTTAGAAATCCCAGCCAAGACATGTCCCGGAAAAAGAGCATATATGGTGATCCTAGATTTACTGCTTGCTGCTTTTTCGCATTTCACCTGGACACAGTTGCAATTCACTCCCCAAAAACAAAAAACATAATTGTACATTCCCTTGATTTCAAAATAACTTCTAAATGTGGGCTTATTAACTTATGATCATGTTAGACCATCATCACTATGTGTCCTTATTTTTACAATGCTGCAGATAGCAAATAAACCAATAGATACATTTACATGCACCCAAATAATCTGTTTATAATGGCTCAGTCAGACTGAAAAGTGTTCATGTAAACGCCTCAGTTGATCTGAATGAGCTCGATCCAAATGAAATTTCCATCCAACTGAATAGAGTGGTGTAGATCTAAAATCAAAAGGAAAATCACTGCGGCGCAGTGTCATGATGTGTATGTTTACATGCAGTTTACATCTTATGAATATGCTTATGTTTCTTGTCTTACAAACTGCTAAAACAAAGTATCACTGGTGTCTTCGGTTCTGAACAGAACACTGATCGCTGTGCATGCGCTGATGTTTTGTGTGGAGTACATGTAATGCACATGTAAACAAATGTCAATCATATTGCAGCTTTTAGGTTTTATATAAATAGCGCTTTCAGAATCTTAAATCGGATTGCATTCATTCCCATTTACAAAAATCAGTGCATGTAAATATACCTAGTGAGTTTTTACATCTAAAACAGTCATGACTATCAAAAATCAGCTTATTATAGAACATAACAATTGATGCCAAAACAATCAGATATGAACAAAAAGACAGTAAATATTCAAATAAACCATCCAAACATCAATAAAATTTGTTGTTGTTTATATATATATATATATATATATAGAAACAAATCGAAAAAAGTGCAAAAAATGTTTGATGTTGCTTTAAAGAACAGTGTAAGGCACTGACATGACCAAAACTTGGTCAGATTATATAATATAACCTGACATAAAAAATGAGTGTAAGATGTAAATACACTCAGTGTTCATGAAAGATCAGGATCTCTTCAGATGATACACTAAATATAGCTTTATTTTTCCTTTTGAACTGGACAAGCATATAATGGAGAGAAAAACTAGTGACGAGATTAAGATTCAGTCCAGACTAAAACCTACATCTCCAAGGCTCAATGTCTGAGGAGCATGCACTCTAATCAGTGAGTCACAGCTCTGAGCTTTTAATCATTTTATAATCGTATGTTATTCTTCAAAATGTGGTCTAGATGAGCCACTGATGAATGAACAGCAGACCTCTCTCCTGATCTGTAGTTATACTGTAAAGGTGGTTGGTGATTAATAGAATAGCGTGGTATTATTGGCACTACAGAGCGTTATCCAGCTCCGGTGGTGACACTGTAAATCTCTCTCCAGAGGAGACAGAGGAGTCTGCTGCAGGTCAACTGCTGTTATTTCAGTCTGGGTAGTTTGTCAGTCAGACATTCAATAACAAACTGATTCCTAAGAGCTGTGACGCATTAGCAGACAGACATCAGAAATCTAAGGACACTGATATTACAGAGAGCTCCAAACATCCGAGACCTCAGTGAAAACCTGGGATTTAAATCTAATTTGACTTGCAAATAATCGAATAAACAGCTTCTAAATTTAATGTTTTAATCAATTTAATAAGGTTTTTTATTCTACTTTTTGAAAAGGTTTAAAGAAAGAAACATGATATAAAATCTTCTGCACTATTTTCTGGTAACTTATTAGAAATGTGTAATGGTCATTTAGTAACATGCTGACCCAAAAAGTATTTGTACACTTCAGCAACATTTAAAAATATCTAAATGTAATTGCATTAGATAACAAAACATCAAAGTGGCATTTATTTTAAAGAAACATAGCTATGTTTATTAGTTATAAACTATAAAACGATATGACATAAAAATCCAAACAGAGTATTACGACACTTTTTGTTATGTAATGCAATACATTTCCAAATAATATTGGGGTCACTGTGTACCCAGTGTATCTTTTGAAGTCATATTGGTTTCAGATATGAACTTGTTGGGTTAACTGAGTTGTGAATTGACCAGCAGCAGTGCATTTTAAGTAATGAAAATTGGGGTAATTTTTCATAACTGGCTGTACAGAAAATCGTTTTATGATTTCCTTTCTATTATGGGTTCTTAAATTTGCTTTTACCTCGTGTGTGTTCCTGAGCAGTCTAAACCAACCATCTCAACTGTAAAAAACAACAACAGGTCCTAATATATTCAAGCATTCAGAAATGGTTTCTGTGTGTTCCGATGTGCCTTATGAATCCAGATGGTTCCTCTGGGCTGTTCTACAGACTAAAGCTGCCCAAAATGATTATTTTATTGTTCTGCAGGATCTTCATGTAGGTTTCTCATATGTGGTTCAGTTCATCGTTCCGCACTTCCAAAAGGCCCAGCAACCACTCGTAGCTTTCAAATCCTTGCGCTAAGGCTTGACCTATAGCTGCTGCAAAAGTCTGCTTGGAAATGCAATCTATACATTTTTCCACAGATTTGTAGTGACAGAGGCTTTTTTGTTTTTCACAGTTCAATGTTAAATTCTGAAAACGTGTCCACAATGTCTTCATGAATTGTGGGCCATGCTAGACACCATCACAATACACAATCATGCCGTTTGCAGTTCTTTGGCCTGTAAACATTTCTCTCATATTTTGACGAAGATGTCTAAAGCAGAGGGTCAATAGTCATTGTAATCTGGTCTCTGTGACAGCTGCTCCCATTGGAGCTGCGATACAACTCGTCCCGTCGACAAAAGAAATGGCGTTTCAGAATCTTCCTAAAAGTGACTCTGAACTCCCGGATACGGTAGGCGTAGATGATGGGATTGACGGCAGAGTTGGCGTGCGAGAGGATGATGGCGATGTTCATGATGAAGCCGGGCTTTTTCAGCTGGCTGTAGAAGAGAGTGAGGCAGTTCAGGATGTGCACGGGCAGCCAGCAGAGAGCGAACAGGCCCACAATGATGGAGAGCGATTTGGCGGCACGAATCTCCCGCTGCAGCAGGCCGTGGTGCTGATTCTCACCGTTACTTACGCTGCATTTGAGCTCGATCTGACGCAGCTGTTTCCGTGCCACCGTGAAGATCTTGACGTAAATGCCCAGCATGATGAGCAGAGGTGGCAGCACGCAACCGAAGAAATTGAAGTACACCATGTAGCTCATGTCCACCACTTTCTCGAAGAAGCACTCGAGGCAGCAGCTTTGCAAGAAGCTCGTTTCCATCTCAGCGGCGTCACTGCTATTGCTAGTCTGTGTAAAGCTGCTTTCGTTTCTGGAACAGGCCAAGTCTTTACGGTTCCAGCCCACGAATGGGATGAGTCCAATGATGAAGGATAAGATCCATAAAATAGCAATGATCTCTCTTGCCCTTTTCCCTGTGACAAGCTCTTTATACCTGTACAGAGGAGGGGACATAGAACAATGATTATTAACTTTGTAAATTTGAATCTGGCTGAAGGTATGTCTAGTGATGGTTGAGTTCACTATAGGGTCCAAAAGTCTGAGATCACTAGCAAAAATGCTTCTATTTTGCATTTCCTTGCATTAGTCTGTACAACGAGCCACATGATCAATGTCACAAATTTACTTTTTTTTTTATTAGTGACCTAGAAATATGGCAGACTGTTATTTCTTCATATTAAGCCACATATGCTTATTTCTGCCATGGGATAAAAAATAACTAAATAAAAAAAGGTAATTGCAACTTTTCATATCGGAATACTGACTTTTTTTGTCCCCTTATAATTCTGTTTATGTATCACAATTCTGAATTGCAAGATATAAACTCGCAATTTTGAGAAGTCCGAATTGTGAGATGAAAAGTAATTTTTTTTATTTCATGACGGAAACAAAAAACATAATTGGAAGATGTAAACTTGGAATTGTGAGGGAGAAAAAAGTTGAGTTTATATCTTACAATTCTTAATCTATCAATTTTGACTTCGTTTTACAGATTTCTCAGAATATATGTGATATTACCTTTATTATTATTATTATTAATAATTTTTATCCTGTGGCGAAAACAAACTTCCGTACATTTATTTGATTTAAATTGATCAAAATTCTAAAATGTAATTTATTTCCAGGTTTAATTTGCATTTTTAATCATAATTTTCAGTTTGCTCCTAGAGTTTTGGATCTCACATTTTATATATATATATATATATATATATATTTCATAAAATAGCAAAAGCTTAAGACTTTCAGCCTCAGAGTGAAAAAATATATACGTATTTCTTTATTTCACATTTTTTCTAAATCATGTACTCTGAGGCAGGGCTTCCATATAAAACAACAGATGCATTGTTCCAACACCAACTAGTTAAAAGTCATTGCAAAAAAATTGCAACATTTCTTTACACAAGCCATTAGCTTTATATTCTGTATATAATGTAATACCTCTCATGAACATGTAAGTGTTCAGCTACTTCTTGAGGTGACTGTACTTGTATTAGTTAGAGAAGGGGAAGAAGTGACTGATGGCTCAAGCTTTCACTTGGAGACTCTTCCTCAGACAGCTCTGATTCTGCTTCTACTGATGGACTGAAGTGACTAATACATGAGGTGCATTATTCATCACACCCACCACAACCTTTCTCAGAGAGACCTGGGCTGCCACAGCCATCAGAGGTGCTGCCGCAGTGACGGATGCAGGGAGGGATGGAGGGGGCTGGGAAAGTGATAACATCATGTTGGTCCACGGATAACCAACTACATTACTTTACACAAGCATCACTGTTAATATTCCATACACTTAGGGCAGTGTTCTTAAGTCAAACTATATATTGTTTTTTTTTGTAGCACAAAAAAAAAAATATATATATATATATATATATATATATAATTTTTGGTAATTGAAATAAAATATAAATATTATATGAAAAACTTCTAAATTAGACCTTTTTACTTGGCAACCAAGTGAAATAAATTTAGGTAGAAGTACAAAAATTATAAAACTGAAAATAAAAAGCTAATCCATAATATGAATAAAAAACTATATAATACTGTATAAATAATACAAAAATTACACTGATTTAGGCTTACTAAGTTAATACTCCAAAAAAGTGCAGCTTTTCTAAGCAACTGGACTACTGATTTAAAACTGAGATAAAACAGGTAACCGCCCACCCCCCC
>NW_015552570.1:278267-279916 GCF_001515605.1 Sinocyclocheilus anshuiensis
AATAAATAAATAAAATAAAAAAAATCCCATAAATGTACACTGAAGAAGGGACTTGAGTTATTTAAAGACAAGAATATGATAGTGTTTTTTTTTTTTTTTTACTCAGACCAAACTGCAAACAACCAGAACACCTTAAAAAGCATATACAGTAGCAACACCTGGACCTCTTTAGCAACTCTATAGGAGCAACACCATAGCTTTGAAAATGAAAAAAATCTAGTTTTATTTATTTTATATTCTCAGGAATAGACACATCACCCATAGCTTAAAAAAAGCCATTCTTGGCTTTTTTGTAGCACAACATTTAATCAGTTCTCTCTATTTATTTCTTTTATTTTTTTTGCCCCCAGATGCAAGGACACATGATGTCATTGCATTTAGCTCCAAGAGCACAGTCTCCTTTTGTTGGACACTTCTTTCAGCTTTAACACATTTTTCTCTCTCTCAGCACCAGCTCTTCTCTACACTCAGGGCACATGAATGGAGGGAAGAGTGGATTAGTTGTGGCATGACAACAACCCGCTGGCATCCCCATCTCCCTCTCTCTCTTTCTTTCACCCCTTCATTCTATTCCACACACAAATCCCTCCTTTAACCCTTCCGTTCTTCAGCTGCCTCGCTTCCGCTTTAGACCACAGAGCTCTGCCAACAGGCTCCAGTTTAAGTAATAACAGTTGACACAATGGATCTGGAGGGAGAAGGTCTCATTTGCTTTTCTCTTAACACACGTAAGCAGGTGCATTAAAACAATAGTTCACCACAAAAAAGACTGGGTTGCAAAAAAACAAAACAAAAAACAGCTTGTTTGAAATGTTTATATTTCAGTTATTTGCCAAGGCAACATTTACAATTTTTGTTTACTGAAAATTTTTCACCAAATATTTATATTTTATTTCAGCTCTCTTTTAATTAACAAAAATATTTTCAGTATTTTTCATTTTAATTAATGACTGGAAATACAAAAAGAAAAATGGAAATAAATAATTACTAAAACTGAACAAGAATGCAGTGTTAATTTCGTTGACGAATAATTTTCATCATAATTGTCGTCAACAACATTATTTTCACCGACGACAATGAACTAAAACTCTTTTTGAATGACAAAAACTATGACGTAAATCTATTGACATTTTCGGCAACGAATAAAAACGAGACGAAAATGTTGGGGAGGGACGATTTGGGAAGAGATTCATTCAGAACGAATCTGCTGCGTGGTTCGGAGGTTATATGAACCGGCGGGATATAAGCTAAAATACACTTGCTGCACGTCGCATAAAACGTTCAAAAAGAGAAGAGCAGACATATGGATAAATCTGACGACGCAAGAGAACTCAATTCGGTCCGGTTTTCTGAGCGCAGACACTATACACACAAAGCGTGTCTCACAGAGCGCGAGTACTCTTTCGCGTCGCATGAACGGAGAATTACACACAAAATGATGTCGAATTGTCAGTTTTGACGAGTATTCATGTAAACAGTTGATTATGTTTTAAAGGGGTCCTATTATGCTCTTTTACAAAGTCTTGATTTTGCTTTGGGGGTGTACTAGAACATGCTCTCATGCTTGGTGGTTCGAAAAATGCATTATTTTTCACATAATTTACATTATTAAAATACCTTTCTCCCCAGCCTGGCACAAACGGCTCGAT
>NW_015552570.1:281968-284532 GCF_001515605.1 Sinocyclocheilus anshuiensis
TATTTATAGAAATAAATATGTCTGCTTGAAAGAATGAAGAATATGGTAAACAAGTTGCTATAAAGAATGCATAATTAGCCTATATAACCATTGGTATTTCATTAAAAAGTAGACCATGTTCTTGTTCTTTATGAGAAGTGGTTTTATTTGATTTTAACATAAAGGCATGTTGTGTGTCACCGCAGTTAAATCGGTGTCTATCATGATAAAACCTTAATATCAAACCTATATAATGAGTTTGGAAATTTTAGAGAAATGCTTAATAAATGCACTGTAACTAAACCCATTAGATTTTAGACGACTACATTTACTGTAGATTTAGTAGACTAAAATCTTATATTTAGTCGACTAAAACTAAAAACAATTCAGATGACTAAAATATGACTAAAACTAAATGGCATTTTAGTCAAAAGACTATGACTAAAACTAAATCAAAATTTGCTGTCAAAATTAACACTGCAAGAATGTAACTGAAATAAAAATAAATAATAGTACCCAAATTAAAATTAAATGAACAAAATATAATACTATATAAATACTATAAAACTAAGATGACACTGTTCTGTATTTTTTATTTTGTCCATAAAATGAAAGCCAGTGGGGTCCAGTAGGGACCACACTGACTTTCATTATAAAGGCAAAAGCATTCCTTAACAGTTAAAAGAATTATCTAAATTATCTTCTTTGGTGATACACAAAAGAAAGTAAGTCATTCATTATTTTCCAAATTATTATTATTAATAATTAATTATTATTAATTATTTTTGTGTGACCACTTCCTTTGGAATGCAATAATAATTTCATTAGACGTTAAGGACATTGTCCTGAATTCACAGTGTGAAAAGAAAAATCATTAATGGATTTTTTTCCACTATTTAAAAAATCAATACGTTGACCTGTCCATACATTGAAACATCACTTGTTCATCAATCCACTTTGCTCTCACTTATTTATGACAAATCAAAAAGGGTCACTGAATGCTCAATAAAAACAATAAATGGATAGTTCATCCAAACATTACAATTCTGTCAGCATTTTCAAACCATGTCATTTCAAACCAGTATGACTTTTTTTTCTGCAGAAAAAAAGAAAAGATATTTTGAAGAATGTTGGTAACTGAACAGTTTTGATGAAAATTGACTTCCATTGTATGGTCAAAAGACATTTCCCAAAATATTTACTTTTGTTTGCCATAGAAAAAAGAAAGTCATACCGGTTTGGAATGACATGAGGGAGAATAACTGAACTATCCCTTTAAAGAGAAAAAAAAAGAAAAGAAAAAAAGAAGCATCTGGTTGTACATTATATTAAAAAACATTGTATGATACATATCACACCACTAAAAGGAATAGTCCTGCCATTAACCACCTTTTATCATTATTTCACAGTACAACCAATGACTCAGAGGAAAAAGATGCTCTGGGCCTCTTTTGCTCAACAGTGGAAAGACCTTCTGATTCAAGCCCACGCTTACATTTATATAATAGCAGCCTACTGTTTTAGGAAACTTGAACCCTATTTAGATCCTTCAGTCAGTGGATATGTAGCTAAACACAGCCAGCCCTGAGCTTTCGTGTTTCTACACTGAGACCGACAGATGAGCGGAGAATGTGTGAGTAAGAGAGAGATGTGGTGACCAGTCTAGTGAATGAATGCTGAACGGGGAATACTGTCTGGCAGCAAAGTGAGGAAACTTGGTTCCTCTTGGAACATCTGCTGACAGCAATCGTGCCAAAACCCTGTATTTCCAGTAACTACAGTGTAACGAGAAACATATTTTCATCTTGGCCATGAAACAGTGAGAGTAACATGACCACCCAGAATCTGAGATGATTTGGAGTGCACTGAACAGCTTTATCATTAAAGTCACCTACTGTAAGCATTTCCTTATTCAACACTATCATTAAAAACTCAGTGAATTGAGAGAAACTGCATTCCCACAGGACTTAACACAGCGTTGGCTGTGGAAGTGAAACCCGAGCCCTAAATATTCAGTCACAAGTGTGCTTCAGTAATTACATGGCGTGAAGCAGAAAGAGAATGCATGAAATTACACATGCACATTTGTTTGTATACGAGTCAGTCAATATGTAATTCCTTTTGTTATTCCTTTCGTCAGTCTTTCCATTCATTTTGAAGAAATATGACGGGACAAGTGACATTGAGCAACCTTCTTTCTTTAATTGCCCTCCTTAAATTTTCCTATTAACACAGATTAAGAAAATTAGGCCGATATCCATTTCGAGTTTAGCTTGTGACTGCGTGTGACATCTTCGCGCTGTCCAGAATAAGTCTTTAACTTCGATAAACTAGATTAACTTTGAACGAATTGCAAAAGAGGCAAGAGCATCAATCATATTGATCGCATATCGCCTACAATCAATACTGCAGCCTTTCAGGAAAGATGCTGGTCGTTTTGTTGTGTGTTTATAAAGATGAGATGAATCAATTATGCAATATTAATGAGAAAGTGTACTACTTGATAATTCACTCAGGACTGAAAATACAGAAGACCGCGAAGAACGGGTTCATGGTGTAAATGTCAGAGATTGTTTCAAGACATA
>NW_015552570.1:284581-299485 GCF_001515605.1 Sinocyclocheilus anshuiensis
AAAACCAAGACTCATAAATAATAGGTAGTAATGAATCGCTCAGTGATAATGGACAGGAAATGCTAATAAACGGAAAAACTCACCTCAGGGGGATTTTTACAGCCAGATATCTGTCGATGGCAACCGCCAGAAGACTAAATATTGAACTTTGAGTCAGTACCAGAACAAAACACGCCAGGAAAAGGCATCCGTAAAAGTCTGAGTGCAGACCAATGCTTATTGTAATGGCAAAAGGAATGGCAAGACATCCAACCAGAATATCTGCCACGGCTAGAGACACCAGAAAGTAATTGGTGGCGTTCTTGAGAGTGGAGTTGATGGCCACAGCCCAGCACACCAGCACATTACCGGCGATTGACAGGACGGCGATCACCAGCTCAATAGCGATATACAGCGAATCCATTGCTGCTCACTTGACTGAGAAACACCTTCAGACCGTAGTTAGGATGGCATGAGTCTGTCCGTCACTCTGTGCTGCTTGTCCAGTGGTAAAAGAACCGATTTGCAATAATCCACGGATCTCCAAAGTTTGTGATTTGCCAACACGGCCATCTGTTGATTTAAGCAAACAACGTTATTTGTATTCATCCTCTGAAGAGAATCATTCAAAACCATTAGAGGCAAATAAAGACGCGTTGTTTCTTTCCTCACTTCTAGAAGTTCCCACTGACGAGAATAAACATTTACATTTACATTTTGATGAGGTGGAGTTACTTACCCTCATTTCAGAATTGTTTTTTTATTGTTTGACTTTCCTCTTGAAACTAGCTTGCATTCGCGTCAGGGCAGTAATCTGCCGCACCGCGAGCGCAACACATGGCTTTTCAAGCAGCTGCACGGAAAACCGCCTGTACGTCACAGCTCGACGCCACGCCCAGCGATGCGCTGCCACACAAGCTCCAATGATTTTAATGAACAATTTCAAATAAAACACACATTTTGGATTGTCCGCTGACAACTACTATAAAGAAGAATAAATGATAAAGAATTTATCTAACCAAACTAGATTTGTCTTTCCTTAAACAAACTGTAATACTTGGAAAGCAGATTTAAGAATGGCGTTAAAGTAAAATCATAGTAAGATAAGTTGAAACACTAATATAGGCTAGATAAACAAATGGAGAGGGAGATATATATAGCTATAATAGAATGCAGCCGATAGAAAGCTTCTGTGGTCTTGCATTCTGTAAATACAATTATAATTATGCAAATAGGCATATATGACCAATCAGAATTCCAGTGTGCAAATTTTACGGTGACATTTAGTTCTTGCGCGTTGAATTTGAATGGCGAATATTCTATCAGTGGCTTTAATATCATTGTTTAAACAAAGTTTCATGATGATTATAATGAAAGTTTAATAATGTAGTATAAGAAAATGATGAATTACCTAAAAATAAATAAAATGAATGGAGTCGCTAAATTATTTGCAGATGTTCATTTGGTTTAGTGCAAACTCTTACTGGAAAAAGTTGGAAACATTTGCCATGTTTATTAGTCCCTGTAAAATCTGTTTATCTGCCCTTTAAGATGGATTCTATTTTTGTCCTTATTGACATTTGACATTGATTGAACTTATCTGTGTGTTAGCCTATAGATGTTTGGTACAAAAGAGTCTGATTTTCTGAAAATCGAGCATGTAGTGTTTCTGAGAGGATCTTGGAGCGTGAAGTGACGATATTGTGTAATTGCCAAAGATTTACGATGTGGACTCTGTGTATCTCTAGCCACACACACATTTCAGCACATCATTTTAAGGGTTTGCAGCAGACCTATAAAAAACGGAGCCAGTATAACTCCTAAATTGTCAAAGTGCCCAATTTCACTTCTGCCACATGGGAGGAGAAATAATAGTAGCATTTTGTGAATTAATATGACATTTGTCTCTGAGATTCTCTATTCTGTTTTAATAAAGGTGACTGTAGCTTTTTAATTAAAACAAGCAAACAATATATATGATGACACAAACCTTTATTACCATTATCATCAATTAACAGTCTTCTATCATGAAGCAGAACTGAAGTTTCAAATAGAAAAAAAAAACACATTCCTTTGCGATCTAAATATTTAAGAGCAAAGAAGTCAATAAATAGCATTTCCAATAAGAAAACATTTGAAAACACAGATGCAGTCTGTTTTTTTTGTATACATGTTTTACGTCTGTTGAGAGAGAAATTATTATCAGTTGCCCATGCATTTGAATTAACAGAGTTCTTGTTAGAATTTGGCACAAATTACACTGCTGACCAGCCTAAACACATTTCTTTGAGAGTATTTTTCCAATACTGATATTTTTTTTAAACATTGTTTAAAATATATTTAATTTAAACACATCCCATGTAATTTAAACAGGCACAAAAAGCATTAAAGAATCAATAATGGTTGTTTGAAACAGTCTCATAATATTCAATCAGATATTGACTTTCTGGCATTTTTTTTCAGGAAATAATTAACTAGAGTAATATAGAAATAATCGTAGTGTTTGTTAATAAGGAATACGTACATGCACAAAAGTCAGTTAAACAATTGGGACATTGTAAAGTTTTTGATGGTTATTGTCTCTCTAAGTGACAAACTACAACTTTTCAACAAAACATCACAAAATTCAAAGTTCACTAAGGTTTGATGTCTTACCAAGACATATTACAAGTCAAAATTATTTGTGGGAAAACTAACATTTAAAAAATACTTTATAAGTATATCAATATATAAGTATGTCAATATATAGATTTGGGTAATAATACTCTCTATAAAGATTAGCAGCTGCACTTCAACTCTTAGCAAAAATTTAACATACTAAAAAAACTATACCAGTTTCAGTGCAAGATTGCAAACCTACACTCTGCAAGCAACTTCAAACTTCAAAAACTGAGTTAGGTCTATATGACACACGAATTGTAAGGAAAAGAGAAGTTGTGTGTTTGCTTGTGTATGACTATTGTACTGAATATGATATGCTGGTTGTATTCAGAGAGAGAACCTGACTGGTGTGAACACTACAGAACTGTGTGTGTTTGTGTATTTAGAAACACTGTAGGGAGAACTGGACCAGGCAAATAAAAGTGCTTCTGTGCCCTCCTCTTCGTCTTCATCTTCCTCTTCCTTTCTTCCAGTCAAAAATTAAGTCTCAAAATACTTATAGATCTGAGATACATATTGCATGACACTTTGCCAGTCCGGTCGGTCTGTGTGCATCAACTCATCAATGTCCTACAGAGAGAGCAGATGTAAAAGTTTACATGCAGGAAATACTTTTTCACACATTTTCATGCATGCTTCTTAACTATGTGAACTTATGCATTGTATTTTGTTTTATTTAATTATTTTACCCTTGCCTTAGTCTTGTATTCCTGAACTATAAAAATCCATCTTAAAGATATTATAAATAATATTATTTATTCATTAATGATGTTGATTTGAAAAAGGAGTATAATAAACACAAACCATTTCAATATCTATTGTGTACATAATAACTGTTTTTCTGACAGTAGTGCTGCCATTTCCACCCCAATAAACCATTCTGGCCTTAAAAGAATAGTTCACTCACAAATTACAATTTGCTGAAAATGTACTCACCATCAAGCTATCTCTTCTTTGGAACAGATTTGGGCAAATTTAGCATTACATCACTTGCTCACTAATTGATCCAATGGAGGGAGTGAATGGGTGCCGTCAGAATGACAGTCCAAACAACTGATAAAAACATCACAATAATCCAAAAGTAAAACATGTGACTCCAGTAAAGAAAAAACGAAGAAAAAAACATGTTTGTAATAAATCCAATATAACGATGTTTTTAACTTTAAAGGAGGGGTATGTATTTTTTCAAAAAACGCTTTAGAAAACTGAGTCGGGCCGAGTACCAAAACAAACTTGTAGCCAATCAGCAGTAAGGGGCATGTCTACTCATGAAGTGGAGGAGAGAGAGAGCGCTCAGTGCACAGGATGGACATTAGCCGAGCCGAGCGATGACAGAAAGATAGAGATGGCGGATAAAAAAACAAAAGAGGAAAACGTCTGCGGAACAAAAGAATGCTTACGATAAGGCAAGAAGTAGGACCCTTCTCGATAGGTGAGTAACATTGGTTTTGCTTTGTTTCACAGAACAACATATATTAATGTGCTGTTAAAACACATATATGCACGTTAAAACACACAGTACTACCAAAACACATTCGACCTGTATTACCATAGTAACACACATTGCTTTCACTTATTGATGACATCATACCCTCGGCCGGCTGGCACAGCAGATTCCGCCATAATCGTTGCCTGGGTTGGGGCGAATAGGGGCGAGACCCTTTTGGGGTAGGGGCGTGTTTGTTTTGGTGATTTGAAATATCAACATTGCCTACCAGAAATCACTTACCCCACCTTTAAATCTTTGCTTCTGGCTAAAATAAGTCATCTATTCATAATATTGTCTTCTCCAGTGAAAAAGCCATCTCATCTGAATTAGAACAGAAAATATGCACAGATCAAGTGCTGTTTACAAGAGAAAAAAAAACAGAAGATGGACTTTTACACTGAAGAAAGCATTATTATTGATTATTTTGGCCAGAAGCAACAGTTTAAAGCACTTTAATGGTGTATTTGTTTCTTACAAACATGCAGCTTTTAACTTGACAAGAGGTTAATTGATGGACTGGAGTCGTGTGGATTAATGCGATGTTTTTATCAGCTGTTTGGACTCTCATTCTGACGGCACCCATTCACTGCAGAGGATCCATTGGTGAGCAAGTGATGTAAAGCTAAATTTCTCCAAATCTGTTCCAATGAAGAAACAAACTCATCTACATCTTGGATGGCTTAAGGGTGAATAAATTTTAAGCAAATTCTCATTTTCAAAAATCTCATCATTTGCAATCAAGCTGTAAGATTGTTAACATTATACAAACAGTGAAGATATTATGAATTGTATGAATTTAAAATAATGAAATTATCCTCAGCAAGGACTCGGGAACAACAGATTTGGAATGTCTGAAATGTAATTTCCATCACAAAATTATATTAAACACAACACAGTACATCATTTGAGATGTTCAAAATGACAAAAATAACATAAATAACAGAGTTCTCCTGGGATGCATGTATTCACACGCACACACACCATTGTACATTGTTAAACTAGTGAGAGAGTAAACAGTAAGTTTTATTTTCTAAAGGTTCACAGGTCCAAAAGTCCCTATATTTGAAGAAACTTCCTCATAATGTACATTTGATATATGCAGTTGATTGCACTAAAGGAACAAGCTCACACTTTACACATTATATATTATGCATTAGGCTATATAATTAAAAACCCAAAAGGACAAGGGTAGACAAATTCCATTCATGAACCGCCAGAGGTTCATGAATGGACTATGAACTATTCAATTCTCCTCTAAGAAAGAGCAAATCAGCTGGATGTGGGATTTTACAGTCATTCCTTAATGTTGTTGTGAGGAGATTTGGGGATGACAGCAGGGCAAAGACCTTCACTTCAACATCATAACCAGTAAGAGGTCACAATTATCATGTGTTCAACATCACATCCACACACACACACACACACACACACACACACACACACTGTGGTAAGAAAGTTAATAACAAATCTCAGCTGGATTTATCAAATTCTCAGCCAGTCCACCAGAGACATGCACATAATATATATGTAGAGTGTGAAAATGTTTTGAGGCGGTTATATTATAGGCTTGACAATCATCAAGTACCACCGATTTAAAGGAACAGTTCACCCAAAAGAACCTTCCAAGTTGTGTGTGTACCATCTCTATGAAAACAACAGCTTGCTAATGTTGACTAACTGTCTTTATATTCACATCACAGTTTCCTCCTTGTGTCTACAGTATGTTGGGTGAAGTGAACTCCTGACTGTGGCATTTTCCTGTCATAGTATCTATGGGTGTGTTGGAACCTGGAGAATCATTAAAGGGGTCATATGATGCTGCTAAAAAGAACATTATTTTGTGTATTTGGTGTAATGAAATGTGTTTATGCGGTTCAGGTCATTTTAAAAAGCCCACAGAGGGCAGTGAGGCATTTGGACACATTGTTTCCAAACACGCCTCTTTGCCTCTTTCTCACCACACTCGATCTTAACCATATAAAGCTTACAAGCTTACAAATTCTAAGGTCTTTAAATGATCAATGTTAAAAACTTTATTGAGAAATCCCAGAAAAATAGTCTGTTACATGCCCTCTTACGTCTGATATACACTAGTTTATACTTTTTTTTTTAGCAAGTAAAGGAACCTTTTATTATACTGGAAAAACTTTCACCTTCAGGTCGTGGTTGTTCATGTCTTTTTGCTGAGAAATCTTTACTGATTTTTATTAAGTAAATGTAAAAATATATTTTATATTGTTCTTTATATTTCAAGATAAACACCTATTGGACTGAAGCAACTTATTTGATTATCCATACATATTTTGGTCTCACTTTATTTTAACGTCCAATTCTTGCTATTAACAAACCATTAACTACGACTTTTGGTTCAATAAACGACTAATTTGCTGCTTATTTATAGTTCGTAAGGTAATTGTTAAGTTTAGGTATTGGGTAGGATTAGGGATTTATAATATGGTCGTGCAAAATATGTGCTTTATAAGTACTAATAAACAGCCAATATGTTAATAATAGGCATGCTAACTAGTTAATAGGGAGAATTGGTTCCTATACTAAAGTGTTACCCATATTAAACATATAACATATTTATCTACTTTTTTGGTCTAAAGGCTCAATAAACAGTTTACAATTACAGGAACTTGCTACTGCCAATGCATACGGCGATACGGTGCCGTGAGTATTTAAGACATACTGCTGCTGCACAGATGGCATATAAAATAACCCCCCAGCAAAGCTGGAAGAAGAAAACAAAACAATTAAATATGTATGCTGCTGCTATACAATAATATGCTTAAAATCATCTCTATAGGCAGAAGAAATAAAAAGGTAAACCCCCCCAGAACAAGCAGATCTATTGTCAAAAGACATATGTACTGCTGCTGCTCCGGAGAGCCGTGAGACCGTGTGTTTGCTATCTATGTGAGCCTGGGCCGGCTTTGCCGAATGGCTTAACGCTAGTGAACTATTGCTGTGTGTACCTGATCGGTTGACCAGATAGCTTAAACTAGTGACCTGAGTTAAATGTGTTTCTGGGCTAATGGAGCCCAGATAAATTAACTAGTGGCTTAACAATGTGAACCTGGGTGCTGTACCCTTAGGTTTATTTAACTAATGGCCTAAATAACTATGTGTGTCTGAGCCAATAGCTCAAACTCACCTAGGTAGAAACGCGCACTGCGTGTCGTTAACAAACAGGAATCACACTGTAGGCTGATAGATGAAGTAAACCCCAGCAACCACCTGGCTCAGGCTCGGGCTGCCTGAGCAAATAGTTTTAAATTTGTCATTCAAGAGTTGTAATTTTTATTTTATTTTTTTCCCCCATTAACGTTCATCAACATTACTGCAATGGAAATACTTACCTTTAACTTATTAATAAGCTAACAAAATATTTGGCGAAAGAATAAATCACTGTAGTTGCGGTATCATATGCCCAGTATTAATTCTGCCTCAAAAGCAGCTGCTCATTTATTTTGATAATTTAAAATATTTATATTGCATATTAAGAACAATAATGTTGGCATTGTATGAACACATCATTGCTAAAGGCATGGCTCGTTCCAAGATGGTCTTGAGCAGGACACTATAGTGACTATATTTAAATGCAGTTGTCTGCTTTTATATTAATTGTGTCAGAATTAAAATTCGCAACATAGAAATGCTGTGCATGTTGCTGCTGAGAAAAATCTCGATGACTGAATGCCTATGCAAGCTGCTGCTACTGCACAAGAGACTGAACTGCTGAGAGATCCATAAATTAGCCATAAGTAGCTAGGCGAAGTACTTAGAATTGCTACTGCCCCTTTTATGGAAGAAAATGAATGACAAATGTTTTTGAAACAAAAAAGCATGTTGAATTGCACTAACTGAAAAAATAATGCATTGAATTAACAGTGCTTGCATTTTAATGCCTTGTATTTTCAGGGATTAAGCGGTAAGTAGAAGTTATGATTATCAGGGCCAGTATCAATATGCAGAAAAGCTGGTTGTGTTTACTTTTAATTCAACATCTTCTCTGTTACTCGTTTCCCTGTGTAGACTAGCCTACATGTAAGCAGCTTTCGCAAAGGAGATTATAATGCTATTTTACCCGACGCTGATGTACAGAACTAACATTACATCTGAGGAAGACATATATTGCTTTCGGTTGCTTAGTTTCCTTAACTTTGTATCATGGCTTGTGTGACGCTTTGCCTCATACGTCACACTCCAGGATTCCCCAATGACGCATAAGTGAATTAATACAGTGATATATACAGTGAAGTGATAAATACAGTGAAGACCTCAGATCTCAGAAAACACTTTATTGATGATGCGAACCAAATACAGGTTAGCAAATGAGGTCACAAGAACGCAACGCGCTGCATTTTCTTTCTAATCGCCTTTCTAGCGCCGTACAGTTAGTTTTAGGTTCGATATTCACCATACATTCGCTTTCCCTTGCCACTGATTTACAGAGTCGACAGTCACAAAGATATCACTACCATTAGTAATTAGTTTAACAATATGCAACCACTTTATATCAACGTAAAAAAGGAATTCAAAACCGCCTAGCCTAGGTGTATTGTTGGTGTCACTGTATATATCACTGTATTAATTCACTTATGCGTCGTTGGGGAATCCTGGAGTGTGACGTATGAGGGAAGCTCCTGTATTACAGCAAAGTGTCACACAAGCCATGATACAAAGTTAAGGAAACTATTAAGGAAACTAAGCAACCGAAAGCAATATATGTCTTCCTCAGATGTAATGTTAGTTCTGTACATCAGCGTCGGGTAAAATAGCATTATAATCTCCTTTGCGAAAGCTGCTTACATGTAGGCTAGTCTACACAGGGAAACGAGTAACAGAGAAGATGTTGAATTAAAAGTAAACACAACCAGCTTTTCTGCATATTGATACTGGCCCTGATAATCATAACTTCTACTTACCGCTTGCTCCATTTCTGCAGATCAGTTTTTGTGAATGAATGACTTAATCCACCTGTTGCTCTGGTCTTCATCAACAGCCGCTTGTGCCACCTGCTGGTGAGCGACTGAAAGCAGATGGAGATCATGCATCGGTGCTCTACTGCTATTCCTGCAGCTCCCGGATGTGAAATGCCGAATTTTCTGCTGAATTTGAACCACCGTATTTGTGGAAGCAAATTTGTAAAGTGAAATAAAATGGACCGAAATTTTCAGGTCGAATATTATACATCGTATTTTTAAACAGATTGAATATTTGGGAAGTGAATTCTGGAAGGTGAATATGAATTATTAAAATTGTAATTATGAAAATGTGTGTGAAATAATTTGAATTGAAATATTCACAGCTTAAATAAACAACTATGTTAAATTTCAGGACCTAAAAATGCAAGCCCTGGAAATACAAGGCATTAAAATGCAAGCGCTGTTAATTCAATGCATTATTTTTTCAGTTAGTGCAATTCAACATGCATTTTTGTTTCAAAGACATTTGTCATTCATTTTCTTCCATACCCTTTATAAATAACCAAAACAACCAATGAATGCTTATTTCGCTTTGAAGAGTTCTATAAACCCTGTTAAATTGAATAGCAAAGTAATAAAATGCCTATTTCACCTAAAAAGTTCACTATCATCCAAGCGTTATCTTATCACTGAAATTTCATGCAACTAAATGTACTCTCTGTTGCCGCTGCTATATAAGCAACGATGATAATTGGATTGCCATGCAGACTGCTGCTAATATTTCTAACATTGTGTCTGAATTTTGTTATGTGTGCTGCTGCTATTAAAATTCACTAAACTAGCAATCTGAATACTGAATACACCCCACTAGTGAGGTGTGCATCTGAAAGCGATCCGTTCACGGTTAATGTGGAAATGAATGCCCACAGAAGATATCAAAAGCATTGGAGATTTCGGGCAAATAAGGTAATCCCCAATTCACTTTACTGTTCTAAATCTGCGATGCTTGACGTTGTATTCTCACATACATTAACTAGAAAAACTGCTTGCTGCTGCTGCTAATGCTACTGCTGTTATATGAACAAGACATGCATAGTAATTACTCCTCACGCGAATAACCTGCGCATAGTTTTACAACTTGTATTTTTTCTAGTTTAAAAATGTGAATCTGACGAACGCAATAATCCACTGAATCAGAGTGAAGACCATTTACTTATCTTAGCTGTTTAGTTTTAGAGAAACTCTGAAAGTGCGCTGCAGGAATCTCTAGTGAATGCTAGCCAGCCATATAAATGCAAGGCAGTAAGCTCATTGGCTGCATATGCAGCATGAACCAATCAGCTTGTGTCAAGTCGTTTAACTCTCTGAATATCATCAGTTACGTTAACACCCCGTCAGAATGCGCCATCTAGAGTTTCATGACCTTGATCCCCTACCAACCAGCAAGAATTCTGGCTCCCACAGATTGGTTATGTGCCCATGTGGAACACAGATTAGTCCTGCCACTTTAACAAGTTACTCCTAATGTAACTTGTAAAAAGCGTTCACGTCCTTTTAGAACTCGTAATTACAACTTGTGAACTGGGAGTTTTCTGAGAGTTACGACTTGTACCATGTGACCGCTGTACCACATGACCACCGCAGGCTCTGTTTAGGCATTGATAGTGTTGCTATAGAAAAGCATAATTCTGAGTCCGAGGACGTGAACAGCTCCGAGTAGAATGTCACGTGTTGTCATCTCGGAATTACGGTAATTACGATATGGCGTGAATGCAGCATATGACCCCAAGAATACATCCCTACAGTCAAGCACGGAGGTGGAAACATTATGCTTCGGGGCTGTTTTTCTGCTAAGAGTACAGGATGACTTCACCGCATTGAGGGGCAAATGGACGGGGCCATGTACTGTAAAATCTTGGACGAGAACCTCCTTCCCTCAGCCAGAACACTGAAGATGGGTCATGGATGGGTTTTCCAGCATGACAATGACCCGAAACATACTGCCAAGGCAACAAAAGAGTGGCTCAAGAAGAAGCACATTAAGGTCATGGAGTGGCCTAGCCAGTCTCCAGACCTCAATCCTATAGAAAATCTGTGGAGGGAGCTGAAACTTCGAGTTGCCAAACGACAGCCAAGAAACCTTAAGGATTTAGAGAGGATCGTAAAGAGGAGTGGATCAAAATCCCTCCTGAGATGTGTGCAAACCTGGTGACCAACTACAAAAAACGTCTTACCTCTGTGCTTGCAAACAAGGGTTTCTGCATCAAGTACAAGTCATGTTTTGCTTGGGTTGATATTCTGTCTCTATACGTTAAAATAAACCTACCATAAAAATTACAGACCCTTCATTTCTTTGTAAGTGGGCAAACTTACAAAATCAGCAGGGGATCAAATAAATATTTTCCCCACTGTATAATACTGTATCATTATTTATTTAACAAAAATAAAGCCAAGATGGAAAAGCCATGTGTGACAAAGTTGGGACACCCTATGATTCAATTGCCTGTAGATCCACTTTTAGCAGATATTACTTGAAGTAATCATTTTCTGTATAACTTTATCAGTCTCTTACATCTTTCTGGAAGAATTCTGGCCCACTCTTCTTTACAATGTTGCTCCAGTTTATTGAGGTTTGTGGGCATTTGTTTATACACGGCTCTCACCACATGATTTCAGTTAGGATGAGGTCTGGACTTTTACTGGGCTATTGCAACCGCTTTATTCTTTTCTTTTCAGCCGTTCGGTTGGGTTAAAGGTTCAAGCCGTTCAAGGTCATTGTTCTAGAAGTCTTATGGTATTGCGGACAGTTATAATAATGCTGTATCAAGAGCAGCTGATCAACCTATCTTTCTGCTTGGAGATTTTAACAGTTGTGATGTCGGATCCTTGCTTCCATAGATAGAGCAATATTTCACTATTCCAACTCATCTGGACAAAATGCTGGACTTGTGTTTTGGTAATGTTCCTGGTGCTTATGTCTCTAAATCCCTCCCTCCTCTTGGCTTCTCAGACCATAATGTAGTTATGTTGTTACCAAAATACAGACAAAGACTGAAAACACACAAGACTCAATCAAAAAGTATCCAGGTCTGGAACAATGACTCTGTGGAGACTTTTTACCTAAGACAAATTTCTATCACTGGTTGATAGATAATAAAGTTTTTTGAATTTGTTCAGATGCAACTTTGCAAACCTAAACCGTGCTGCCATGTTTTTTTTTAGATAGAAGAAGCTTTCTTCTGGCAACCCTTCCAAATATGCCATATTTGTCCCATATTTTTCTAATTGTACTGTAATTAACTTTATCATTTAACATGTTAACTGAGGCCTGTAGAGTCTGATGTGAAGTTCTTGGGTTGTCTGCCATTTCTCTGAGCATTACACGGTCTGATCCTGGGGTGAATTTGCTGGGACGTCCACTCCTGGGAGGATTGGTGTCTGTTTGTTTGTCTGGTGTCACTTGTGAATAAACTTCCTCACTGTAGAATGATGGACTTCAAATTGTTTGGAAAAGACAATTTTAATCTTCTCAGATTGATGGCAGCAACAATTGCTTCTCTAAGATCATTGCTGATGTCTTACCTCCTTGGCATTGTGTTAACATACACCTGAAGGCTCCAGACCAGCAAACTGCCAAAACGTTTATACTGCTTTTATAGAGGTGCTCACACTTGCTGATGATCAGTTAATCAAAGGCATTTGATTAGCAGTGCTTGTCCGCTACTTACCCTCTTAATTCCTATGTTAACAGTAGGGGTGTCCTAACATTGTCACACATGGTTTTTGTTAAATAAATAATGACACAGTACAATATGTCATGTTTTGTTGTTCATCTGAGGTTTTATTTTCCGAATTTTAAGACCTGCCAAGGACAAAATAATGTTTTATTATGTCCTGATACAGAAAACTGTAGAATTCAATAGGGTGCCCTAACCTTTTCACATGACTGTAGTCATGTGTGTATATATATATATATACAGTGGTGTGAAAAAGTGTTGGCCCCCTTCCTGATTTCTTATTTTTTTGCATGTTTGTCACACTTTAATGTTTCAGATCAAACAAATTTAAATATTAGTAAAAGATAACACAAGTGAACACAACATGCAGTTTTTAAATGAAGGTTTTTATTATTAAGGGAAAACAAAATCCAAAACTACATGGCCCTGTGTGAAGAAGTGTTTGCCCCCCTGTTAAAACTGTGGTTTATCACACCTAAGTTCAATTTCTTTAGCCACACCCAGGCCTGATTACTGCCACACCTGTTCGCAATCAATAAATCTCTTAAATAGGACCTGCCTGACAAAGTGAAGTAGACCAAAAGATCCTCAAAAGCTAGACATCATGTCGAGATCCAAAGAAATTCAGAAACAAATGAGAAAGAAAGTAATTGAGATCTATCAGTCTGGAAAAGGTTATAAAGCCATTTCTAAAGCTTTGGGACTCCAGCGAACCACAGTGAGAGCCATTATTCACAAATGGCAAAAACATGGAATTTAAAACCATACACAGCCATTCAGATACAGATCTTTATGATATAATCCTCTTTGCATGTTTCTGTTTTGTGTCTGTGGTTAAGTCATGCTGAAAGGGACAAACATAACCTGCTGAGTGATGTGTCAAGTCTAAATATTGTGCACCCTTTTTTTGTAAATATTGTGTCTCAGGTCAGTAATTAAACAGTCAGTGGCTAACAAAAAGTGTTCTGAGACACATTGAGATGTAATATGTTTAAACAGCAGCCACAATCTCCATATTAACTGGACATTTACTGCAAAAAAAAGCCATCACCCCAAATGACTGAATTAATCAAATAGTAAACAAATGAAGTTTGAACAGTGTTGGGCAAGTTACTCTGAAAATGTAATCAAATTACTGATTACTCCTTATTTCTTCATGAAATTTATGAAATCCCAGCATACACGCTCCCGATAACTATTTGTTATTAAAGCATCACCATTCACAGAACACTGTTATTTTTAACTAAAGCAAGCTACTGCTGCGTGAATTGTTTGGCATGGCAGAATGCCAGCAAAGAGCGCTGCATTTATAATCTCTAAAAAGACATCTCAGTTCATCGCAATCTCACAAAGCTCTGTTATAACACAATAAATATATGCATAATGAATCTTTCATAATGTCTACAATTCGTGTGTTATAATGAGAGGATTCGTGAACACACAAATTTCAGCACTGCATTGCTTCAATGCAGCCAATAGATGATTTATTTGTTTTAGATATTTTATGTTTAGATATTTCTATTTTGCGGGAATCCCGTAAATCGTAAATCACCTCCGCATCCCGCACACACACTGAGTTCGAAGCACATATAAAGGAACCAAATGTATGCAAAATTAAACAGGATACAGTTAGCATTCTTACTTCTGCACAAAGCAGCCAAGAAATTAGCAAAAAAAGCATACAGTCATGTGAAAAAGAAAGCACACCCTCTATAAATTCTATGGTTTTGCATGTCAAGACATAATAACAAAAAATAATCTGGTCTTGAAATTAGGTAAATACAACCTCAGATGAAGAACAACACTACATATTACACTTTTATTTATTTAACCAAAATAAAGCCAAAATGGAGAAGCCATGTATACCATGATTCAACAGCTTGTAGAACCAACTTTAGCAGCAATAACTTGAAGTAATAATTTTTCTTTATGACTTTATCAGTCTCTCACATCATTCACAATGTTGCTTCAGTTCATTGAGGTTTGCAGGCATTTGTTTATGCACAGCTCTCTTAAAGGGATAGTTCACCCAAAAATTAAAATTTGATGTTTATCTGCTTACCCCCAGGGCATCCAAGATGTAGGTGACTTTGTTTCTTCAGTAGAA
>NW_015552570.1:302009-303350 GCF_001515605.1 Sinocyclocheilus anshuiensis
AAATCCCAGCATACACGCTCCCGATAAATATTTGTTATTAAAGCATCAACATTCACAGAACACTGTTATTTTTAACTAAAGCAAGCTACTGCTGCGTGAATTGTTTGGCATGGCAGAATGCCAGCAAAGAGCGCTGCATTTATAATCTCTAAAAAGACATCTCAGTTCATCGCAATCTCACAAAGCTCTGTTATAACACAATAAATATATGCATAATGAATCTTTCATAATGTCTACAATTCGTGTGTTATAATGAGAGGATTCGTGAACACACAAATTTCAGCACTGCATTGCTTCAATGCAGCGAACACGTGTTATAGCCTAAATAGAAACTCTGCATACGCTTGCACCTGTTAATCGTTTATATCTTATATTGGTTCATGTTGCTTTTGTGCAATAGATGAATAACAATTTATTTGTTTTAGATATTTTATGTTTAGATATTTCTATTTTGCGGGAATCCCGTAAATCATTTTATTCCTCCGCATCCCGCACACACACTGAGTTCGAAGCACATATAAAGGAACCAAATGTATGCAAAATTAAACAGGATACAGTTAGCATTCTTACTTCTGCACAAAGCAGCCAAGAAATTAGCAAAAAAAGCATACAGTCATGTGAAAAAGAAAGCACACCCTCTATAAATTCTATGGTTTTGCATGTCAAGACATAATAACAAAAAATAATCTGGTCTTGAAATTAGGTAAATACAACCTCAGATGAAGAACAACACTACATATTACACTTTTATTTATTTAACCAAAATAAAGCCAAAATGGAGAAGCCATGTATACCATGATTCAACAGCTTGTAGAACCAACTTTAGCAGCAATAACTTGAAGTAATAATTTTTCTTTATGACTTTATCAGTCTCTCACATCATTCACAATGTTGCTTCAGTTCATTGAGGTTTGCAGGCATTTGTTTATGCACAGCTCTCTTAAAGGGATAGTTCACCCAAAAATTAAAATTTGATGTTTATCTGCTTACCCCCAGGGCATCCAAGATGTAGGTGACTTTGTTTCTTCAGTAGAACACATATGATGATTTTTAACTTTAACCGTTGCAGTCTATCAGTCGTATAATGCATGGCAATGGTAACAAAATCTATGAGAGTAAAAAAAACATGCACAGACAAATCCAAATTAAACCCTGTGGCTCGTGACGACACATTGATGTCCTAAGACACGAAACGATCGGTTTGTGCCAGAAACCGAACAGTATTTATATAATTTTTTTACTAATACACCATTATGTCCAACTGTCTTTGGGCGTGCGCACGGCATCCGGTGCGTGAGGTGTGTACGCGCTCTGGCGTAGTTTACGCAAGCGGGTGTGTTG
>NW_015552570.1:303461-313409 GCF_001515605.1 Sinocyclocheilus anshuiensis
TGTGTTCTACTGAAGAAACAAAGTCACCTACATCTTGGATGCCCTGGGGGTAAGCAGATAAACATCAAATTTTAATTTTTGGGTGAACTATCCCTTTAAGGTCCTGCCACAGCATTTTAGGTTGAGGTCTGGACTTTGACTGGGCCATTGCAACACCTTGGTTATTTTCTTTTTTTGTCCATTCTGTTGTAGAATTGCTGGTGTGCTTGGGAGCCCTGTGTTGTTGCATACAGCTTTAGCTTTAGGACAGATGGCCTCACATTTGACTCTAGAATACTTTGGTATACAGTTCACAGTCAACTCAATAACTACATGGTTTCCAGATCCTATGGCTGCAAAACAAGCCCAAATCATGACCCCTCCACCACCGTGCTTGACAGTTGGCATGAGGTATTTGGCTAATATGCTGTGTTTGGTTTTTGCCAAATGTGGTGCTGCGCATTATGGCCAAACATCTACACCAGGGTTCTCAACTCTGGCCCTCGAGGTCCACTTTCCTGCAGTAATTTTGATGTTTTGATTTGAAAAATGATCTCATCTGTCCAAAGGATGGAACACTGTCCTTTTTTGTTTTTTTCATAGTTTTCTGGTTTGTTCATATGCAACTTTGCAAGCATAAGCCATGCTGCAATGTTGTTTTTAGAGAGAAGAAGCTTTCCATCCTTCCAAAAAAGCCATACTCGTTCAGTCTTTTTCTAACTGTACTGTCATGACAAATGTCATTATCATCTAACATGTTAACTAAGGCCTGTACAGTCTGAGATGTAGCTCTTTAATCTTCCTTACTGTAGACTTCAAATTGTTTAGAAATGGCTTTATAACCCTCCCCATATTGACGGGCAGTAACAATTGCTTCTCTAACATTTATTGCTGACTTTCCTCCTTGGCATTGTGTTAACAAAAAACCTGAATGCTCCTGACCATGCTTGCTGATCATCAATTAATCAAAGGCATTCTCAATTCTTATGGAAGTAGTAAGGATGTATTTAGTTTTTCACACATGGCCTTTTTGGCCTAGTTTTTGCTAAATAATGACACAGTGTAATATGTCATGTATAGTTGGTCATTTGAGGTTAAGACTTGCTAAGGATGATTTTTTAATGTCATGATCACAAAACCATAGAATTCAAAGACTTCAGTTTTTCACATGACTATGTCAGAATATTGTATTGTGTATTGTTTTCAATAAATGCAGCTGATAGATACATTGTAAGATACTTTGGAGTCTGACAGTCTAAACATCACAATGAAAATCTGGTATTTACAATGTTAACCTGGCAGAGGAAGTTTCAGGATTAAGAAATTGGGTAAAAAAACATGAATAATGAATGAAAGAAATATGTATGATTCACACAGACACAATTTCTACAGAATCATCAAGTATTACTATTACATTCGACTATTATGGATATAATGTAATAATCATTGATTATGGACACTTTTAGTCTTTTATATCAACTTTATGCAAATAAATTGCAATTTTGGGGAGGAATAACAAATATAAGAGATGACGGTAGAGCTCAACTGCTGCAGTAATGGTAGCAGTAATGGAAAGTAATTACTGTACAGTAATGGAAAGATGGACATAGCTCTGACCATGTACATGGACATTAAAGAAAAGTGATGTATGGAGAAGCGTATCTGAGATTGAGGGGATTCCAAGTAGTTTTAAATCATCACACAGCCTATAAAATTAACAATTAAATAATCTGTTTTGAAAATTTGTTACATGTAAGAAATTAAACAAAACCAGATAAATCATCAGATTGTAGTGAATAAACATACCATGGGCTTAACTCTGTGACTCTGTAAAGTGGAATGCAAATCTAATCTACTGAAAAACTGATGCGGTGTCAATGGTCAGTTCAGCAAGACTTAAATTTGTGACCTCCTGTAGTTAAAAAAATAAAATAAAATAAAATTGCTTTGAGGCAGATTTTTAAATGATTTTCTTTTAGATTTTGTGTAGTATTTACATATGATTCAGTAAAGTTGATTACAGCTGCCTGGGGAATGTACTTTTATTTTACTTGTGGAGACTTGCTAAAATATACAGCATTCTGAAGTTCCTTTGATTTAACTGGGTGTTCTAGATTGTTTGTTTTTCTCAAGAATGGAAAATTAACACAGCCTGAACTCACAAAGGCAATAGCCAGAGGTATGTGTGAATGTAGCTCTAAAACCCACACACCTCGACTGCTGAATTTACAGCCTCTTCAACAGTCCATCTTTGGCTCACAGTTACAGTGCAGATGCAAATGACCTGTATTTAAATGTGCTCGCTGTGTCAGGCACACAAAGCAGTGATTAAAGATGTGCAAATTATTTACCAGGGAAAGCCAAAGTCTACTGAGGTTGTCTTTTGCTGTTTGCTGTAATTATTTGCCGTAATCATGCTTGTTTGATTATAACAGTATTCATTTATATTTAGACTCATGAGTTACGAGTTATTTATTATCTATTTATTAAAAATTATACAATCCAATAAAATAATCCACACAGGAGTAAATGTATTGAGATCATTATCAGTGTTATTTTAGTGTAATTTAGTTACTATTTAGTTTTTATGGTCACACCATATTGTTCAATTATTCAAATAGTAAACAAATGAAGTTTGAAGCACAAAAAAAGGAAACAAATAATTTATTATTTGTTTATTTTTACTGGAATGGTTTTTATTTTTTATATCTTCATTTTAATTTTAATTAAAGTTGTAGTAATTTTGAGGTTTATTATTAGTTAAATATATAGGTTGTATTTCAGCTTCGTTTAAAAAAAAAAAGTTTATTAGTTTAAGTTAAACTAATTTAAATGGGAAATGTTGTCTTGGCAACTAGCTGAAATAAATTAAGTTTTAGTTATTTTATATTTAATTTTACTTCTGATTCTGGTATGATTTCATGTAACAAAATATTTTGTATTGTTTTTATTTTTTTAGTTAACTACAATAACCCTAGATCATATGGATGAATTTTACTCACTTTAAAATAAGAAATAATGATAAATTATTATTTCTTAACTGAATAAATGAATGAATTATGTGTGTGTGTTTCTGTGAACATAGACTCACCAGAGAGGGCTTAATACCAATGCTTTCGGCTGCTTGGAAAGCCAGGGTGAGGTTTCGCCCCTATAGGGAGAAAACAGCACTTGCTGAATATTATTTACAATAGTGAAAAGCAGGTGTCTAAACCCAGCTGAATTCTCTAGCGATGCTCTAGAGAGTGATGAAGCTTCCACACAACGAGGCCTTTCAGTAGCCCAAAGAGGCTTTGTGAATAATTCAAAAGCATAATGTACCATCTCTTCCTGTAATCATTATTATACTTATGCTGCAATTTGTCACACTAAAGACTGCGGCGCTTTGCCTGTTCGTGGGTGTGTGTATGATTGAATAAACATACAGGGAGGGCAGAGCAGCCGTTTATTTGTTATGTATGTTGTTTCTACACCTTTCCGTGTGCCGTCTGTTTATGTATTCTGTCAACACTAATCCATGAAAGCATGTAATTCATTACATCTGGCAGGTCCGAAGAAAGGAAACCTTGACTGTTAAAACGCTATGCTTGATTGCTAAATGTGTCAGGCACTAAAGTGCGATGATCTACTAAGACACTTCACTAACCAGTTTAACAAATATATGTGTGTTTGTGAGTACCTTGTCTTGGCTGATGAGCTCTTGGTAAGGGATGTGTGCAGGCAGAAAGGTGTGTAACAGAGCACAGAACGCCAGGCCATCACTCCAGCTGCTGCTGAAGTTTGTCACATCTATATTCTACAAGGAGAAAGAGAAAAAGTTTAAAAACACCATGTAACCGAAATAGGAGTTGTTAGCCCTTAAGTGTATGTCTGTTTGCTTTGAGGCCATCTGTATGCACTATTCTTTTTTTCTTTTTTTTAAAAGATGCATGCTATAGATGCACAATCAACCAGCTGCCGATTTTCAGAGGATATTCATTCCAAACCTGTAACCGGAGACTGACCAATTATGCTTAAATTAATGCTACATGCAATAAAGGCACTGGTAATAACTGACAGAATAGTCTGTATGCCCATATTGGCCACTGGAATTAATGGTTGGCTTCAGAACATAATGTTATATATAATATAAATTATAATATATTACATTTGGGAGCAGCAAGTTTTTTTTTTTCTTTTTTTTTTGTTACATCAAAAACACAGCAAAAGCAGTAATATTGTGAAATATGATTACAATTTAAAATATTGGTCTTTTATTTCAGTATATATTAAAATGTAATTTATTCCTGTGATTGCAAAACTGAATTTTCAGCATCAATACTCCAGACTTCAGTGTCACATGATCCTTCAGAAATCATTCTAATATGCTGCTTTGGTGCTCAAGAATGTCATTATTAATGTTAAAAATGCAGCTATGCTGCATAATATTTTTTGTGGAAACCATGAGTGTTTTTTCCCCCTCAGGATTCTTGTATGAATGAAAAGAACAGCATTTAGGCTATATGAAATATAACTTTTTTTGTATCAATGCAAGTCTTTACTTTTTAATAGTTTAATGCATCCTTGCTGAATAAAAGTATGAATTTCTTAAAAAAAAACAAAAAACTTACTGACCCCAAAACTTTTGAATGTTGGCGTATAACATCAGTTTTCAAAAGTATCTGTCACTGTATTTTGCATTAATTTATGTACATTTTAAAAGCTGCTATTATAAAAGTACCTGATGAGTGGTGTCAGACTGCACATACATTTGAGAACACTGTCTCATGTCTCAGTTTTCAGAGCTCACCAGAGATACTGTACAGGTGCATCTCAATAAATTAGAATGTCGTGGAAAAGTTCAGTTATTTCAGTAATTCAACTCAAATTGTGAAACTCGTGTATTAAATAAATTCAATGCACACAGACTGAAGTAGTTTAAGTCTTTGGTTCTTTTCATTCTAATTTATTGAGATGCACCTGTATATCAATACACAGCAGTACTAGCACAGTGAAGTCTTCTCTCAAATACGCAGTTATTATTGATTCGCATTAACCAAAAGGGAATCAATGATTCAAGTGAAATCAATCATTGATTCAGGTGAATGCTCACTGGAGCAGTTTTAAAGCTAGTATTGAATAAAGTACTGGATATATTTCTCTTGGTTTTGAATGTGTTTCTAGGCAGTGAGATGCTGAACCCTCATGAAGTTTACTAGTGTGTCATAATGATCTTTGACAGGAATTATTCATGCCTGTTTTCAATTAAATGTTTATATTATAGAGAGAAATCTGCAAAAATGCAGAATTTGGAACAGAAATGGAACACCTATCTTTCATAAAGTGCTACACATGCCCTGCTTAGTATGTATTTATTATTAAATATTTTTATTAAAGGTTAATTCATCCCAAACTGAAAATGCAGTCATCTTTTATTCACCCTCATAACATTCTAAAAAAAAAATCATATTCAAAACACAAATGAAGATTTGTTTTATATATTTTCTCATATATTTTTTGTATCCAAAATTTAGCTTTATAAGGTGAACATATTTAATTTAGGATTTTATTTAAATATACACATTGATAAATGCAAATACATAGAGATTGATCACCAAATATGGTAAGCAAAAGCTCAAACATGCTTTCTTGAAGTGTGAGAACCAATAAGTTTTGTTCTTGCATGTCACACAAACAAACATTTCTGAGCTTCTGAAATAAAAATTTGGTTGTGAGGACTTTCAATGGATGGACAAAAATTCTGAGAGAATATTAAATATATTGTAAGATGAATGGTCGTATTATAGGTTTAGAATGACATGAGGAATAAATGTTATTTCTGGGTGAACTAGTCCTTAATTTAGTGTAGTACTGTCACGTTTTACCATGTTTAAATTCAGTCCACCAAATTTACAACAAAACAATAATAGCGTGTGACAGAAAACAAAGGACACAGAAACAAAAGAACTGTTGTTACATTAATTAAAATATTGGGATGGACCTCACACACTCTAGACTGTTATCTCATTGTGTTTCACTGGACTTCCTGCTACTTCCTGTATATCCCAGTGCAGTCATTCTTCTTTGTATGAGTGCATGTAGTTTGGGAACAGGGCAAAGGGCCAGTGAGCGACCCTCTTGGGTTCAGCCCTCATCAGCCCCTACTGGGCCCTCAGAGTCCCAATACTTCACAAACATCTTTTAATTTAGAATCAGATGTTAGATTTGAAAGGAGACCCCGATAGAAGCTCCATCCTCAGCTGGGCCATTGGGGCTGAGATGCAGAGAAGAAGAGAAGTTCATTAGCCGTCTCTCGAGCAGGTCAGAAGTTCTTCAGTAAGGACGTCACCCACAGAGGGACAGTGAGGAAGGAACCATGTGAAGAATCCCACCATCTGTGCTACACTCTGACTGAGTGGACATGTCTTGACATTTATAATCCGGTGTGTTCGAGGCATCCATCCTAAAATGTCTTGTTTTATGTGAAATTTAGAGATTAAAGAAAAATGAAAAAATACATCAGACAGAAAATAATAACATGGAGTACCATTGAACCTACTAAATCAAATTTTAAAGGAATAGTTCTCACAAGTCACAAGTGCAACACGAACGCCTTTTTCCTTTTGTGAAACATAAATGAAGACAGTGACTATTGGCTGTCAAGCTAAAAAAAATTACAAAAAGCACAATAAAAATGACCTGTGTGCTATATTTAAATAAAGCCATCGAATAGATTTTTGTGAGAAGTTATTCACTGCAGATCTTCCATTCTGTGATAGTTACCACATTTCATTTGCACTTGTGTGTCGATTCAAAACACTGAAAAGTGCATCACTGACCTGTTGAACCTTGTGCTGTGTCATGTTTCAAAGTGTACAAGCTCAAATGATATTTGAGGGCAGTGGAGGGAAAAATTACACTATGTTGAAAAGGGAGAAAAAAAAAGTTCGGCAAAAGGCGGGATCGAACCCGGGTCGATCGTGTCAAAAAGTCAACGACACGCGCTTATCCATCTGCGACACTGGAGTTGATGTTTTACAGCTGCTTTTAACTAAATGTAAATATACACTCCGTATTTTTTATTCCATAGTAAGGGCAATTCATACAATACATTTAAACTGAGCTACTTTAATACCATCTCCGAACTTTCTACCACGACTCTGCTGTTCTTCAGCTGGTTCTTCCTGTATACGTTGATTGACAGATGTCTCATCCAGTCAGCTGTGAGTAATCCCAAACCAATGGCGCTGTCTCAAACAATACCTACCTCTTCCGGTTTGTCTGATTTGTCTTTGTGTTTTCTGACTTGTTAATTTGTTTTCGGATTTGTCGTTGTGTTTTCTGACTTGTTATTTTGTTTTCGAATTTGTCATTGTGTTTTCTGACTTGTTATAATGTTTTCTGAATTGTTGTTGTGCTTTCTGAATTGTTATTTTGTTTTTTAGACTTGCATTTGCGTTTGTAATTTGTTATTTTGTTTTCAGAATTGTGATTTGCTTTGCACTTCTCGGCCACCGTACTTTTATGGTGCTTTTACATCCTTTTTGGATCCTGATAGCCCTCTCCCTTTGTTGTACTGTATTACAAAGAAAAAAAATCTCCTTTTGTGTTCTATAGACGAAAGTATGGAATCACATGATGGTAAATAGATGATGACAGAATTTACATTTCTAAGATGAACTATCCCTTGTGAAAAAAAAGTGCTCTTAATTTTATTGAGTGTGCACTTCAAATCTTAAAAGTATATTTTACTTGCACATACTATAATATTAATGAAATAAAAGGCCATTAAAGAGAATACACTTTCATGTCTGTTTAGCACTTTTAAAAGTGCACATAGTAAAAATGCCAAATTGTAAATCATTATTTTATTAATCTTTTGTCATTCTTTAAATAAATATGCTGACTAACATAAAGCCCAGAAACTTTCCCAGGACTTTGGGCCGGTACTCGGTGTGTTTCCACCGCGGGAACCAGGATCTAAATAAAGTTCCGGGTAAATATTTGTCCCTCAGAATGTCCCTGCTCATGAGGTAGTACTTTTTCAAAGGTCCGGGACTTTCGGGGGTGGGACTTGGGCACTAAACATGCTGATTGGTTGAGTTCACACAGCACTGTATTAAAACCACCATTTATTTGCATAATTTTGTGAATATTGATGTTATTGTGTAATAAAATGTAGTTTTAAGAGTTGTTTTAAAATCAAATCTGCAGTATATTTATAAAGACAGCGTCTATTTGAAAATGTGCTTCGCCGATTTCGGAGATGTGAGCTCCAGGCAGTCACCGGGCGCTCAGTGCTCATGTAGTGGTTAAACAATTCGTTTTGGGTAAATCTAACGGGCAGTCTTTGGTCTCATGAATCTATTATTTGTTCCAGGTCATATCCTTTTGGCTGAGCACAAAGTTATGTTTCATAACTTTATATATTTATATCAAAAAAATTATATATTTATAACTTTATTAAAATGAAAAGAGGCAATGCTGTTTGATATAATATTTCGTTTCATTGTAATGTATGTACGTTCCCTGAACTACATTTCTGCGGCTATTAATAGCCTGCTTAAATGAAAATGAAAAGAGGCAGTGGTGTTTGATGTCATATTTCGTCTTACTGTAAATACAGTGAGGGAAATTGCAGTAGCCAAGGCGAGCAGACTGACGTTATCAAGTACGCTGCAGTTCCATTTGCAGAATTACTGGACTTGCGTCGTCCTGTCCCCGGGAGTTCACACTTCCGAGTCGAACTTGCGAAGTCCGAACTACCGAGGATTCAAGTCCAAAATCTGCGTACTTTGTATTGAGAAACGGCCCTGGACTGGGAGGAGCAGTCGCGCGCAGTCCTACGTCACCAGACTAACTTATTTGCCTAATTTTCATGGTACATTAGGCCGCAATGGAAACGCAGACAGCAACAGGGCTGAAGGAAAAAAGTTCCAGGTAATTTCGGTGGAAAAGCAGCTATATTAAACCACACATAAAGCACTTGATTCTAATTTTAAAGCTGCAGTCCACAAGTTTTGCCTCTTTGTCGCCATCTCTGTTTGAAACCTGCAATTGCAGGAATTATTTTCTTAACGTGGGTCATGCACCAGCACGGCTCCAGCGTGGATGAGTCTCATGTTTTGAGGTGTATGTGTGGTTGTCAGTCACTGCACTGGTGTGGATACTGTACTTCAGAATCACAGATTCTAGCCTACATCTTGGAATATATGACCCAAATAAGAATTTTCACTGGATATTGTCATCTGAACGAGTAAGTAAGACGTCTGCCACTTTTGTTTTGACCAACTGAGGAAAAAAGTATTACAATAAATTGCACTACCAATGGTGATTAAATCTAACAATCAGTTAGCTCATATCACTTCAAACTGTGCAAATTATTATTATTGTTACACTTTGTTCTCAAATTGTTAATGTTAACAACATCAGCATTGCGTGAATATGTGTATATATACACATATAGTCTAATCCCTAATTGCCATACCATTCGAATTTCATATAAAGAAATTCTTTTAACCCTAAAAGCAAATTATTCTTTGTTAGAACTGGTTCTCTTTAAAATACAAAGCTTGTGTAATCCCACATAGGCTGTAATCAGATGCACATTTAAAGGTGGGGTAAGCGATTTTTCAAAAACGCTTTAGAAAACTGATTCAGGCTGACTAGCAAAACAAACTTGTAGCCAATCAGCAGTAAGGGGTGTGTCTACTCATGTTGTGGAGGAGAGAGCGTTCAGTGCACAGGACGGACGTTAGCGAGCCGAGCGACAGAAAGATAGAGATGGCGGATAAAAAACAAAAGAAGGCTTAAGGCAAGAAGTAGGACCCGTGTAAATATCAGATCAGTTTTCCAGCGCTGGAGAGAACTCAAGGAGCGGAAGGCCTGCGATCGGACGCCGAGGTTGCTTTGTTTCTTCTCGATAGGTGAGTAACACCGTGTCTACGCCGCAACAGCTAAAGTCTGTCTAGTACACTGGACGCGACAAAG
>NW_015552570.1:314250-321016 GCF_001515605.1 Sinocyclocheilus anshuiensis
GTTTTCTGTCGGGGATTTGTCGTGTCGTGCTGCGCCGCATCCAGTGTAGACCATAGGTATGTATATATATCTATGGTGTAGACAGCATCACTGATTATAGTATTTTGCCGCGCCACTCGCGTCCCGTGTAGACACAGTGTAACATTGGTTTTGCTTTGTTTCACAGAACTAATTATTGCCTGGGTTGCGTACGCAGCCCATGTGTGGGGCGGAGCTATCAAAATAGGGGCGAGACCCTTTTGGGGTAGGGGAGTGTTTGTTTTGGTGATTTTAAATGTCAACATTGGCTACCAGAAATCGCTTACCCCAACTTGATAATATATAAAAACTGTAATATAATCTAATTTCAGTCATATGTGTTTCATAAACACATAATCCTTTCTGGATTACAATCCACCATCAAAATTATAAATGTAATTATTCCAGCTGCTGTGAGAAAAAGGCTATAAACGATCCACCACCTGCAGCATCCACACACGCGATATAGCCTACTAGCCGGGACGGCTTCTTTATGTTTACAGACGTGATGTAATGATGCAGCGGCATGCTCGAATTTCCGGCGAATTCCTACCAGTACCCCTCAAATTAGAAAACATTATTATAAGATAACCGTTGGCTAAAGTAAGGCGATAGATTTGAACACTAGCTGGTTATGTACTTGCTCAAATATTGATTTTGGATAATTTGTAACCAAAAATGTTATGGTCTGCAGCTTTAAAAAGAAAATCTTGTTCTTTTAATGTTCTCTCCCCCCCTAAATTATTAAATTATTTAATTCCTTTAAAAATTGGCCTCCCCCAATGTTTATGACTTGGTTACAGCCTTGAGAAGGGCTGCTGTTTCTTTAGAGTACCTCTATTTTCAGCTCAGATTTTTGAAGAGGATGTCCTTTTAAACTCGTCCTTGCTGAATTCAGGTCCTGATGCTGTCAAGTAATTTACAGAAGGTACATAGCCTAATTTAGTTCAATTTAAGAGATGTCCCAATGAGTGCTGGAACATTACATGACTGCTTGTACTCTCCTTCTCTCCTTTTGTACCTTTTCCCATCAACTATTCAGTTGTCCTGAGGATCTTCATATGCAATCACTATCACAGGACTGTGTTCAGTTTATTTATTTATGTTTATGAGTTTCTGATTTTAGTATTGTATTGTCTTGTCAGATGTGATATCTATTCGTGTTCTGTTGGCAAGAGAAATATTTTTACCTTTCTGTGTGGAGGAACCAATGGAGGACACAATAATTTGAATGTCAATGTTTTAAATTGTTGGACAGCAGCCCCTGAAGCCTTTTATATTTTTGAACAACCTTCAGTTATTTAAAAGATTTAAAAAATGTGCATATTAAAAAGTTTTAGTAGGTTTTAGCAATTAGCTTTTTCTCCTTCCAAATGACCTTTTTTTTGTTAATTTGGTTCATGCTATTAAAATAAAAAAATAAAAAATAAAATAAAATCATGGGCACCACTGGCAGTGTAGTCACACTGGTGCACTGAGCACTACTGAGATGTCTCTATTACAAAAAAAAAAGAGAAAGTCTGGACTGTGAAAAGGTCAAAATTGTCAGCATTAGAATAGAACAGTATTTAATTAGAATTTTAGAACAATGAAAAAAATAGAATACAGTTCACAAGTTACAAATATGTGTCTTCCTAAACCAAGTGTAACATATCATGTCTTGTCTTCAATGACCATCATTTGAATATTGCATAGTAAACCAAAATTATTTAAATAACTGTTAAAGACAAGTAAAAAATTATCCTACCTTTGGTTTGAGATTTTGGTTGTAGTGTACGTGGCTCGTTTAGTCTAAATTCCTTTAAATTCCTCTCCCGCAACCATAAACTTAGAATATAAAATACATTTTATAAAATAAAATCACATTTGTTATCAGCAGCATTCTGGGAGTAATATTGCTTTACTATTTTTTTGTATCACATTTTAAAATGAAGTTGAAGTGAGTGTATTACTGTGTTTTGTCTTTCTAAACTGTACTGCTATATGGTCTCTTATCTCCCTCTCACAGCTGTCTGTTATGAGCTCTCTGCCTGTGAACATTGACTGACAGGTTTCTTTTTCCAATTACTTTCCAAACATCAGTCAGTGTGGCCATATTTTAAATAGTGATTTTTTTAAATGGTAAATAAACTGAGAGACACCACTTCTGACAATCTGAAATTGGACTCCTGGCTTGGGTTGGCTGTTCAGCTTAATTCACTGTATGAACCACATGGTGGACAAAAGGCCAGTGAGCAAGAAGTAAAGAGTTTTAATTCTTAATCTTATTTTGGCAAAATTTCAGGTAAGAGAGAGAAAGAGAGAGTTTTTATCTAGATTATCTAGCCATATGGCTACCTAAGAAAAAGATAAATCACTGTGGAAACTATTTTTTTTTCTTTTATCATATATAAACTGCAAAGTAATCATTACTAATATTAAAACGCCCTACATGTACATATTCTTAGTTCTCCCAACATTGATTAGAATCTTTATTAAAACTGTACATTTGTGGGTGGGAGAAGTCATTATACTGAAATGAACTGCATTCTAATATGGGGAAACATTACAGTACCTTTATTCTTTCAAGAAGATAATATAGAAAACTATATATATATATATATATGAACAATACAATGTAAATAAAAAAATATAACAAATTATTAATTGTGAATATGGTCGACATTTTACATGAAAATCATTCTGCTTCATTAGTAAGAAAACTTGTATGCTATTACAGCTGAATAAGATCCACTGAATTAACTGCTGGAAGTCTCTATAGTCATACTTGACCCCTTTGAAACCTGTGAAAGCTATCAGATGACCTTTACACACAGAAACCTGAAGCATCAAAGACGTGCACAAACAGAAGTGCTGATAAGAGTTAGATTGTTTGTAAGAAGCTAAACAAACATAGTAAGCCAATAAACTTGGCTTCACCCTCTCCGTCTCTGGTGCTTTCTTAGATCTCTTTTAATGAATTTTAAGAGACATAAACTGTACATTTTGAGCATTTTGTCCAATATCCAAGAGATATGTTCCAGCTGAACCACTGCCTTTGAAATGAATAGGAAAGATAACAAATAGCATTGTCCAGGTTTTATCGACCTCTTTGACATCAACTCTCTGGTCTAAATGAAAACAAGATAAAATACCAAAGTATGCCACAGACTGTGCAAAGCAGATTGTTTCTGTTTCTAATTAAGTCTTCATATGATTTAATGAACCCAATGTGAACACTGGCTCAGAAAGTTCGTTTATATCTACGAGTCTTCATTATGCCAACTATACATAACTGCTTAATTCATTCAGTTCCATGAGGCTCAGTAATTACATACCATTTAAAAACACTGTGACTGGAATAATACATTTATGCCATTGAAATTATGAAGTAAACTTGGTTTGCCCAAATTAAAACTGTCAACCTCTCAAAGCAAGCATGCACAGGTCACAAATAAGAGAGTGTATTCGTGAAAGGACATGTAATGAGGCAAATCAATGGGTGTAACGTCTCCTCTGCTGTATATCTCCCATTTACACATTTACATTTACACACTATATAATATACAATGAAAAACATAATATACATCCCAAAACATAAAACATATTCATAATAATAATAATAATAATAATAATGAAACAAGTGTGAAAAAGTAAACCTTTTATCTGAGACAGTGCACAAGCTCTGTCTCACTCACAGACATAGAGACCGTGAGAAAGTAAAAGCAATTAAGTGATAACATACAGGCGGAAAGGAGTCTGTGCCAAATGTTTGTGTGTAAAAAACCAACACACCAAGCCCCATTCCACACGTTTCCACTGATGATAAGATGGTTAGAAAAATCATCCTTGCCTCGGCCACTAATTATTTTGCCGCGCCACTCGCGTCCCGTGTAGACACAGTGTAACATTGGTTTTGCTTTGTTTCACAGAACTAATTATTGCCTGGGTTGCGTACGCAGCCCATGTGTGGGGCGGAGCTATCAAAATAGGGGCGAGACCCTTTTGGGGTAGGGGTGTGTTTTTTTTGGTGATTTTAAATGTCAACATTGGCTACCAGAAATCGCTTACCCCAACTTGATAATATATAAAAACTGTAATATAATCTAATTTCAGTCATATGTGTTTCATAAACACATAATCCTTTCTGGATTACAATCCACCATCAAAATTATAAATGTAATTATTCCAGCTGCTGTGAGAAAAGGCTATAAACGATTCGCCACCTGCAGGATCATCACATGCGATAGCCTACTAGCCGGGACAACTTCTTTATGTTTACAGATGTGATGTAATGACGCAGCGGCATGCTCGAATTTCCCGCAAATTCCTACCAGTACCACTCAAATTAGAAAACATTATTATAAGCTTACCGTTGTAAATCGGGCTAAGGTAAACTATAATACAGTTTTCTTTAGTGTCCAAAAACATTTCATTCAGTTCATACTTGCGTAATAAAGCATTTTTTAGTATGCTAAATTGTAATCTAAGTAATAAAACAGCAATAAATAAATATTTGGAGAATTTCTTATTTTAGAAGTGAGTTTCTTTGTTTTTTAATATAGCATCAAACTACAGCAATCAACCTGAACATACAGAGCTAAAGTGCTTCTTTTGGCATTTTGCTCTTCCATTGATTTTCTAATATCTTCCTCTGACAAGAGACCTGCTCAATCATGTAGACTGACATTCCTCACATGCCTGTCCTGTCTCTTATAGCACAGGTGGCCCAGAGAGGGTGATTATACACACATACACAGCCAAATAAACACTCACTAATGTACACAATTCTACACGGGCTTCAGGAGGTGATCGGGGGGTGTTTGTGTGTGTGCAGTGCAGGAATGGATGGTCTGAGTGTGCAGGGATGGGGGGTTGGGTGGATAATGTCATCAGAGCAGAAAGAAAGCGCAAGAGGAGGGGTACAAATGTTATAAAAACAGTAGTCTCCATCGGTACACTGGGACCCAGCTTCAAAAAGCAAACACAGCATCCAGTGACAGGAAATCACCCTTGCTCTCTTCAAAAGACCGAGACAGAGAGTGGATGCAAGACAGACCGAATACAACCTGGTAGTTTTCCATCAGTTTAAACAATATTGGCCCACCGATGTAGCTTACATTTCAGCTTGGAACAAAGCCAGATGTATTTTCAGCTTCTGCAGTAGAAACAGAAAGCAAGCTTACTCAAGTCAGCGTGTAGTGGTGAGCCTAAATTGTTTGGTAGCAAAGAAAATGTCACTTCCTCTATAAATACGACTCTTAGACAGTGTAATTGTATGTTTATGGTTTTGAGTCATTGGTTTTAAGATTATTAACACATCTCAGCTGTTTATACGCTGAGAAACAGAATTCTTACTGAGAGATTTACTATGTATATAGACGTTCATAAGCACTTGACACATGTTAATAGAGTCCACATTTAATTGCATAGTTGGAGACAGCAAACGCACACACATACATTGCAGCTGGATTGTCAACACACACAGAAAGGGCTTTCAATGATGGGTCCACATCCTCTCCAGCACTGTCGGCTGTTATCTAACAAAGCCATGACGAGTAGTGACTTCATTGCAATATGAGAGACAGGCTTTTAGAGAATAGCAGCGTACAATCTCCATGGCCATCTCCAGTACACAAAAGCACACTAAATGACAGACATACTACATTATATAGGTTAAAGGAGTAGTTCATCGATTTCTGTCTGAATTACATACCCTCATGTCATTCCAAACCCATTTGACTTACATTCTTCTGTGGTACATAAAAAGAGAGTTTTGAAGAGTGTGTAGGCAGCTCTTTCCCCAATGACTATGGGCTGCTAAAAAACAAAACAAGGGAATGAATTAAAAAAACGTGGCCACAAATGAAAAGATAATGGGAACGGATTCTTAAATTCTTTGTCACAATTCTTATTTACGCATTTCATGTGTGGGGTGTACAATAGCCTTTTGATGCCATAAAAATGTTTAAGAACATACCAAAGTTTTTATTCACTTAAAATCTTCTCCTCAGAGGTACTGTAGTTCTTAAATCTAAGGCACACTTATGCTTATTCAAAATTGGCTTGTAATATTTGGTTAAAGTACCCCTGCAGTCAGGGCCGGATTTACGCATAGGCATTCTAGCCACTTACCTATGCTCGCTCATCCAGGGGGGCCCAAACACGATGAAGAGATATATAATACTTTTTGTTATACTATGGGCTATCAACAATTAACAGTAAAAGAACCAAAACACCAGAAGACATTGAGCAAATAAATATAACAAACAATAGGGTAAAAAAATGACAAACTATTTCCATGTTTTCCACCTTTTTTATGTACGGGAATCACGCTTTCTCCGGTTCTCTCTCACAGACGCACACACGCGGAGACACGGACAGAAACTTGTCATCAGCACTGCCCCGCGAATTTATCAGTAAAATAGTTTCGCAGCTGAAAAGCTACATGACATTTCTCAGTAACGAGGTTCTTGAAGCAGTTCAACTTAAAGATTCGCTATTAGTAGACGCTGCTGGCTGAACACTGCTGAGAGACGCACAGACACACGTATTCAAATGTGCATAATCTCTCTCTCTCTCTCTCTCTCTAATAACTGCATTAGCCTGCATATCAATGGCCCAAGCCTCTGTTATTAGTTTTAAAATGACGTTTTGGAATTTGCAACGGAAGGTTTATCTTGAAATAAATCATCTGAACAATATTTTGAAGTGTGGTTGTGACCAGGCCATTAAAATTATTAGAGAAATAATGCACTCCCGAAGTGGT
>NW_015552570.1:324290-330448 GCF_001515605.1 Sinocyclocheilus anshuiensis
AAAAAACAAAACAAGGGAATGAATTAAAAAAACGTGGCCACAAATGAAAAGATAATGGGAACGGATTCTTAAATTCTTTGTCACAATTCTTATTTACGCATTTCATGTGTGGGGTGTACAATAGCCTTTTGATGCCATAAAAATGTTTAAGAACATACCAAAGTTTTTATTCACTTAAAATCTTCTCCTCAGAGGTACTGTAGTTCTTAAATCTAAGGCACACTTATGCTTATTCAAAATTGGCTTGTAATATTTGGTTAAAGTACCCCTGCAGTCAGGGCCGGATTTACGCATAGGCATTCTAGCCACTTACCTATGCTCGCTCATCCAGGGGGGCCCAAACACGATGAAGAGATATATAATACTTTTTGTTATACTATGGGCTATCAACAATTAACAGTAAAAGAACCAAAACACCAGAAGACATTGAGCAAATAAATATAACAAACAATAGGGTAAAAAAATGACAAACTATTTCCATGTTTTCCACCTTTTTTATGTACGGGAATCACGCTTTCTCCGGTTCTCTCTCACAGACGCACACACGCGGAGACACGGACAGAAACTTGTCATCAGCACTGCCCCGCGAATTTATCAGTAAAATAGTTTCGCAGCTGAAAAGCTACATGACATTTCTCAGTAACGAGGTTCTTGAAGCAGTTCAACTTAAAGATTCGCTATTAGTAGACGCTGCTGGCTGAACACTGCTGAGAGACGCACAGACACACGTATTCAAATGTGCATAATCTCTCTCTCTCTCTCTCTCTCTAATAACTGCATTAGCCTGCATATCAATGGCCCAAGCCTCTGTTATTAGTTTTAAAATGACGTTTTGGAATTTGCAACGGAAGGTTTATCTTGAAATAAATCATCTGAACAATATTTTGAAGTGTGGTTGTGACCAGGCCATTAAAATTATTAGAGAAATAATGCACTCCCGAAGTGGTAATGTGGCCACGACGCAAATTAATACATTCGATTTTTATTGACAATGCAAGCGCTTATTGCGTTAGAAAACACTGTAACGGTTTCCACTGATTACGAAATATTTTTGTTTGCTGGGTTGGTAATATTATATAGGCCTATTAATAAGGAAGGGGGGCCCAAACAATTGTTTTGCCTATGTCACGATAAGAGGTAAATCCGGCCCTGCCTGCAGTCACTGATTTTATCCCTTACAACTCAAAATCAATCAAATCAAAGAGCACTCCCCATAAAATCACTAAAAAGCTGTCACTAATCGTAGTTCATCACATTCTCATTTTGTTATAATCAATAAAGCTCTACTCTGCACAATGAATCTCTTTTTTACATTGGTCTACACTTTGTTCTAATGGGAAAATTCGTGAACGTGCAGAACTCAGGATGGAGATCAGAACTCAGAGTGGATTCTGACTAACTTAAACACCTCAGATTGGCCATTGTATTAAAGAAATCAAAATTATTTGTTTGTGATTTGGCTACACTGCTCAACACTGCAAAAACACGATATAAATAGAAACATATGACAAGTGGACATGAACAACCCTGCAGGTTGACGGGACTGCTTACATGCTTTTAACGATAGAAAGCAGGGGCTGTTTCAAACCGTGTTTTTGAGAACGTCTTTGGTACACTGCAGTTTTAAGGGGAAAATGCTCAACAATGGTGTTGACTGATGAATTTGCACATGGTTTGACTTTAAGTACATTAAAAACACCAGACAGACATATAAACCACAGGGAGTCTTTAAAAGACCTTTAAGAACTAATAGCACTGGCCATCATTGACATCAAATTTAGCAAAATGCGTTTTTTTGTAATTGTGAAACTTACTTGGAAATTCCAAGTGACAATTCAGTAACACTTTAGTATAGGGACCGATTCTCACTATTAACTAGTTGCTTATTAGGATGCCTATTATTAACATATTGGCTGTTTATTAGTGCTTACAATGCACATATTCTGCATGACCAGATTCTACATCCCTAATCCTACCCAATACCTAAACTTAACAAGTACCTTACTAACTATTAATAAGCAGCAAATTAGGAGTTTATTGAGGCAAAAGTCGTAGTTAATGGTTTGTTAATAGCGAGAATTGGACCTTAAAATAATGTTTGACCAAAAATTCTACACAGATTTTTTTTTCCAGTGTACTTCTATGGTGCTTGTCTCTTTTGGTGCTTACCAACATCTGTCCTTATTGACTTTCTTTGTGTGTAGCAATGCAAAAATTCTGCCTAACATTTCCATGTTTGTACCACAGAAAGTCATACTTATTTGTATTGCTTGAGCATCTGCAGCTTAGCTGCATCTGTGTTCTCTTTGTCTTTATTTACATGGCACTGGCTGAAAAAGGACCATAAATACAGGTGGTGAACAAAGCTGAGGTAAGAGGGGGCTGTATGATGAATTAGAGAGCTGAGAGGAGAGACACAAATAAACTAGAGATGTCAGGGTCAGAGCTCCTCAAATAGAAAACCACTGTCTGCCTGACCTCTCCATACACAGCAGAGCTCCACCTCAGCAGTAACCACCCTCAGACCGCCACCGGGCCATGAGGAGGTGAGGAAAAGGATTAAAAGTCGGTTAAACTATAAATGACTCTTGGGTGATGGAAGACGCGTAGGAAGACGTATTATTCGAGAATGCCGCTTTTGGCTTCGTTTGTTGTATGTTGAGAATGCTAGAGCTCTGCACTGAGAAAAACAGCAGGAGAGGAAGTACAGTGTTTTCAGGCATTGTTTGGTCTGATATTTCTGGATCAAAGTGAATGATGATCATGCACCATAGGAAAGAAAACACACAAATAAGATCACTTTAACAATCCCTAGACAGCTGAGAGGCTAAATGGAGGGCAAATGGAGATTTTTATGTTCAGCTCCAAACCTGATCAAACACACCTGAACAAGCTAATCAATGTCTTCAGGAGTACTAAAAGGCTACAGACAGGTGAGTTTTATCAGAGTTGGAGCAAAACTATGCAGGTCACCAGCCCTCCAGGACCGAGTTTGCCCATGCCTGCCTTAGACTGTTCTTCTCCTCAGTAGTGCTATCTCAACAACTCATACTGTTCTCAGATTAGCCAAGATACCAAAGTCTGCAATGAAAAGTCTTGAGGATTCTTTTTATTTCTTTTAATGAATTGTAAAAAACACATCTGAGAAAAAACTGTGATGTAAATGTTTCCCAGAACAGAACATTTTGCCTAGTGAGCTACACTCTTTAAAAAGGTGCTTTATTGGCATTTATGGTTCCATGAAGAAACTTCAACATCCATCCCTGAATCCTTTCCATTGCACAGGTTCTTCATAGTGGAAAAATGTGTTTAGATTATTAAATTGTTCTTTACACTAAGAAAAATAATAGTTTTGAAAGAAATGTTCACTGTAAGGTTCTTTGGGGAACCCAGAAAGGATCTTCTTTAGCATCACTGAGAAAACCCTCTTTTAGAATCTTTATTTTTAAGGGTTTGTCTGCTAATAACCTCTGAGCCATATAGTTGAATTGAGAAGCAGAACTGTAAGGACATCTGGGGGTTTGTTTCCAAGAATATCTATCCTACAAGGGCCAAGCCAGGTGTAAGTGAGAGAGGGACAGACAGAGGGAAATAGAGGAAAAAGGCCCCCACTTCCTCTGTTCTCTTCCCCTATTCCTGGAGGATTACGCCACACATTTTTCCGTATCCTCAAGTCATTCTTCATCTCTGAACCAACCCCTCCTGGATAGACCAAGGCCCCAGCAGTGCTGTTTATGTTTATCTTGGAGAACGAGAAAGATGCAGAGAGGCGGATGAAGGGTGGCGGAGTGCAGGCCCAGCTGATTCCTCTGTTTAAAAGGACCGGCCGACCCCCTGTTTTCATTCCTCATTGTCTCCATCCTGAACAAACAGCTCTAGGGCTGTCTTTTTGTTAGCATTTTTCTAAATATGCAGCTGACCTAAATAAAGTACTTCAAAGAAAGTTTGAAAACAAAACAACAACAACAACAACAACAAAAAAAACAGTTTACAGTGGGAAAAAGATTTTGAGGGAATCGATGTTGGGAAGAGGAGAATTTTTAATAATATTTGTTATTTTCCAGTTAAAGAACTGTCCAAGTTCAACAGTTCAAACTAGACACCAGACAGACATGTAAACGATGTTAAAAACTTGATTTCCACCAAAGTGAGTCTTTAAAGTCTTACAGTCGCCGTTTCTTTGTAACTGTTTGTGAAATTTACTTGGAACTTCCAAAATCAAAAAGTATTTCAAAAGCATAGCCATAAGACTTCAAAGGCATTAAAAATGTTAATATATATTCCCAGTGTAACAGAATAAGCCTGGAATGCAGACAATAAGCCTGGAAAATACCATTTTAAAATTGCCTAAATGCATGAAGTGTAAATTCTAATAACGTTTGCATGATGGCTGTTAAAATGACAAAGAATGAACTATTATTACAAAGAATAAACGTACTGTAATTTGTAAATATATTTTTAAATATTAATGGTATCTGTCCAATAAGTAAAATAGGCCAATATATTTTGAGTTGATCATTTATAGCCAAATAATCATGGGACCTCATATCTTGCATATTTTCCTTTTTTTTTTTTTAAGAAAAATGCCTGTTTTCACATTTTTGCAGTTTTCTGCAGTTGTACATGTTTTACATTTAAAACTTTTTCTTCTGTACATGATGTTTGGTGCCTTTTGAAGCCTGTATCTGGACTTTTGAAGCAAGGAGGATAATCAGTAAAAAAGCAGATTGACATCTAAACAATATCTAGAGGAAAATCATATTTCTGGGTATCAGTATTGGCCAAAATCTCTATATTGGTTTATCTCTAACAATTAACCAGAGATTCGTCTGCTTACAGCACTAAAAGGATAGCTTAGTCAATTTAGAATTCAAATGACACCCATCTTTGTACAAAATAACTAATATACTGTAAGTGCTATAATGAAAATACTAGGGGTGCGCCGATCCAATATTCAGTATCGGTATCGCTCCAATACTGGCATTTTCTGCTGGATCGGGGTATCGGTCAGACGAGACCGATCCAAATCTGATATAATGCATATACTATTCTGTGTTATTATTAAGCCCCACGAAAGCCACATAAACATAAAGCACAATAAAGTTTTCGTGCACTATATTTCAAGTGTTCTGAAGCTGTTCCATAGTTTAATTTGAGGTACAGATTAATATTCAAGTCAAGATCACGTAAATTCTTCTCTCTGCTGCGGCTGTCAGTCATCCTCCATTCAGCATTCAAACTGCGCGTCGCGTTCGGTTATGACAGTCAAGACGATGAAACTCTCTCCAAGATGATTAAATGTTAGTAATGTTATACTTGATCTGATAAATGGTTTTGCATAAAAGGAAAAACTGCAGCTCGTTAATAAACGTTTTTTTCCGCCTTCCGCCTTCAATTAGCAAGTGCACTCGCGCATAAATAAAGTTCACTTTTTGTTCCATTCAGTTGTGGATGCTGCTGATTCACCGAGAGCATAAAAGGAATTTATCTTGCTGGAGTTTCGTTCTGTTTCTAAATCGTGTAAATTTCTACCGCATATCTGGTTAGATCACAAGACTGGAGTAGAGAGCACTATGAATTCTCAATAAACTAACGCACATATTTAATACACGCATCAATATCTCTTCACTTTGTGCTTTGAACTTTTTTTATGCAGAGCGCTGTGCGCTGTGACTCCATGTTGCTTCAAGCGCGTCATTCTGCGCACGGGATGCACATAAGCGCATTGTGCCGATCTGTATTTGTAGCCTTTAGTATCATAATACTTTTGCCCAATGAAAGATTATTAATAGCCTTTCTTGTTTGTCTTATCTATCATATGTTGCTGCCTCATTACTCTGCTATACATTTAAAAGCAGGGGTGTGAAGTAACGAATTACAAATACTCACGTTACGGTAATTAAGTAGTTTTTATCAGTAATTGTACTTTTTTGAGTAGTTTAAAAATTGTGTACTTTTACTTTTACTTGAGTACATTTTAAGTGATGTATCGGTACTTTTACTCCGCTATTTTCCTCCGTTTGTGGTCGTTACATGCTTATTTTAATTGTATTTTTATCCATCAACATGATTGGATAGATAGTAATAGGTCTCGTGACTTTAGTCAAATCAAATTGTACATAGAAAACTTTAACCGCCAACTGTTTATCATGGCTGCT
>NW_015552570.1:330596-331273 GCF_001515605.1 Sinocyclocheilus anshuiensis
AATCCACAGCTCAGTACTCACTACTCAATACTCATGAGTACTTTTAAATAGGCTACTCTTTTACTCTTACTCGAGTAGTTTTTTGGACAAGTACTTTTACTCTACTCGCACTACATTTTTTGGAAGGTAATGGTACTTTTACTTGAGTATATTTTTTCAGTACTCTTTCCACCACTTTAAAAGAAATGTCTTTTCATTTATACAGTAGTCAACATTTGAAGTGGATCAAAGAAGTTAATCAAAGTTGTCCTAAGACAAGAACGGGTATTGTTTTGGTTTTAGGACAACTTTGATGAAAGGTTTTGATCTTGTTTTTCATGAATGTATTTTACAACAATACAAAGATCAATGTGTAGGCCTACCAGATTTAGTCCTACACTTATTCACTTTTATTTGTTACCCATTAAATAATGTTTTTTTTTTTCACTAAAAGTTTAGGATTTTATAAAATTATTGTGCACTCATGACTTTTCTAGAGTAAATTTTGCTACTGAATTATCCATTAACCTAGTTTATATTAGTATTTTTGTCATAGATTATGATTATATATTTTTTTGTTTGTTATTTTTCTTTATAATGATGCTGTCTATATTTAGTAGATTGTGTGTAACATACAAAAGAGTGATGATCGACCTACACATTGAGGTATAGAAATTCTACACTCATTTAAAAAAACT